>NW_027467676.1:75000-77500 GCF_046742065.1 Oratosquilla oratoria | reverse complement strand
GTCCGAGTATACGCAGTTCACTGACA
Organism: Oratosquilla oratoria; assembly: GCF_046742065.1. Lineage (NCBI taxonomy): Eukaryota > Metazoa > Arthropoda > Malacostraca > Stomatopoda > Squillidae > Oratosquilla > Oratosquilla oratoria. Next base: position 77,474 of record NW_027467676.1, on the reverse strand, counting down.
TTTCCTTCTATGTGAGATGAGCCCTATCTGGGCTCGGAAGAGGCGGCCGCAGCCACCGCAGGGAATGGTCGGGGGGTTCTGGGGATTCTCTGCTCTTGCCTTCCTTATATTTCTTTTTACCTCTATTTGCTGTCTTCTGTTGTTCTCAAAGATCTCTGTTTTTTCGTGGATGGTTCTTCTCCAGCTCTCTCTATTAGCGGCCTTTGTTTCCCAGTTGGTAGGATCGATGTCAACCGCCTTCAGTGTATGTTTGAGCTGGTCTTTAAACCGGCGTTTTGGTGCGCCGCGAGGTCTGTTCCCCGAGTCAAGCTCTGAGAACAGTACTTGTTTTGGCAAGCGATTGTCATGCATCCGGGCAAGATGACCAGCCCATCTTAGTCGGTGACGTGTTATGGTGGCCTCTATGCTTTCCGTCCTTGCGCGGAGGAGGACCTCGTTGTTTGTGACCCTGTCTTGCCACTTTATCCGCAGGATCTGACGGAGTTTAGATTGGTGGAATCTTTCCAGTTCCACTGTGTACTTCCGGTAAAGTACCCAGGTCTCACAAGCGTAGAGCAAGGTGGAAATTACAACAGCCTGATAGACCATGAGTTTTGTGTTTTGTGTCAGTCCTGGGTTGCTGAATACTCTGCTGTGTAGTTTTCCATATGCTGCATGTGCAGCTCTGATTCTATTTTTGACCTCTCTTTCTGCAGTAGAGTTTACATCTAAGATACTGCCAAGGTATGTGAAATAGTCAACATTCTCTAGCTCCAGACCACTGATAGTTATCTTGTCCTCAGGTGGTGTATGATGTCCAGGACGAGGTTGGAGAAGGACTTTGGTCTTTGCAATGTTAATGTTTAGTCCGAACTGCGAGTATGCTCTAGAGAAGTTGTCCGCAGAGGCCTGCAGGTCCTCAAGGGTATGGGCTATGGTACAGTTGTCGTCAGCATATTGTAGCTCTGACATTTGCATGGGGTATGTTCTATTTCTGAATCTAAGGCAGGCGGTGTTGAATAGTCCGCCATCCATTCGATATCGGAGCTCGATTCCGGGGTTGTTCTCTGGTATCTCATGGAGCATTACCGCCAGATAGATGGAGAAAAGTGTTGGGGCAAGCACACACCCTTGTTTAAGGCCCCCTGTAATGGGAAAAGGTTCCGAGAGGCCGGTCTGGTGTTGGACACGGCCTAGCATTCCATCATGTAGGGATCGGATAGGTGTTGTAAATTTTTCAGGACAGCCAAAACGTTCAAGGACTTGCCACATGGCTGACCTGGGGATGCTGTCAAAGGCCTTTTCAAGATCGTAGAAAATCCTTCCCAGGGGCTGTTGATGTTCTCTGCACTTTTCCTGGGACTGTCTTGCACAAAAGATCATATCAATGGTCCCTCTATTAGGTCTGAATCCGCATTGGCTTTCAGGAAGGATGTCCTCTGACAGAGTGAGGAGGCGGTTGTGAAGGATTCTGGCAAGAATCTTCCCAGTGATGTAAGTGTAACTGTGCCTTTAGACAAAATAACATGATAAAGAATGCTGCCAATATCACTGAACTAATAACAATGTAGGAATTTTGTCTAATATAAAACCAAAGGATTTTATTCAGCTGAGGGCTAGCCCAACGACGCCCAAGTAACTTGTGTCGATTTGTTGTCTTATGGCTCCTGCTGGCCTGCAATTAAAAGCTTCTTTTAGCCCAAGTGAAAATGCTCCAGCCTCGCGAGGCTTATTCGGAAAAGTCCGAAATTTCTTTCCAAAGAACAAAAGATGGTTTTTCGTGATCGTTTTCCTTGTGATTTGCCCAATTATATCATCTTATTATGAAGCCTAATCATAAAGCCCAAAAAACTTGCACATCAAGACTTCAATGTCTTTTTTCGCACCGAGTCTGTCCATTTACTAAGCCCATTCAAAAAAGCCCATAATCAATCTTCAGAGCCTATAAGGACTTTGTAATGACCTTTTGACATCAACTTTGGCTCGTACGTCGGAAGCCTGTTGGAAAAAGCCCATGATTTTCTCCTGGAGGACCGTATGGTCTCTTCAATGACCTTTTGGCCCTTTTTCTTAGCCCTTTTGAAAAAGGCCGTAGGTTCTTCAATGTCCATAAAGGTCTTGACAAAGACTTGTCGGGTGCCCGGGCCATGGCGTCGTGTTGAAGGGACTTTGAGTCTTTGTCCGCAAGAGTTCGGGGGAGCGCCAGTCACTGCATGGCTTGCCAAGCCATTCATCGAAGGGACGTTCTTCGGTGGCGTCTTATCCCCCAACTTCCTTCCTCTTCCGCGGGGCAAGACCACTCCTGAGCACAAGCTTCCTCACGACACAGATTGATAGTGTAACAAAGAATGACAGTAGAATAGTAGTAGTAGTATAAGTATCATTATACATGTATGAATTATCATTATTATTATTATTATTATTATTGTTATTATTATTATTATCATTTTTTTCATTATTATTATTATTATTATTATTATTATTATTATTATCAT
>NW_027467676.1:0-72500 GCF_046742065.1 Oratosquilla oratoria | reverse complement strand
GCTCCCACGCGTGTGCCCCGTCTAGGATGTTTTGCATTACGTGTAACGCTCCCTGCAGCGTTTTGTGTCTGCTTATGTGGTTAGTGTCGTCCGCATACGAGAGTTAGAGCCTGGTTGCGCGGATAAGCTGGCTCTGGCAGGTCATTCGTATAAAGATTGTACAGAGTGGGGGCAAGGACTGACCCTTGCGGTACTCCAGCCTTCGGCACAAAAGGTTGGGACAGACAGCCTGTCGTCCAGGTAGTTGCAGAGCAACCTTGTGAACGGCAGGACAAAGTCGAAGTTGTGGTACAATTTGTACTTAAGGCCTTCATGCCAGACAGTATCGAATGCCTTCTCCACATCCTTACAAACCAAAATGGCCTTACCAGGGCGACCGTCTGGCGGTCTTTGAACCCATTGAGTGATCATGGATATTACGTCGTCTGCACCGCGCCCCGGCCGAAAACCAAACTGGCAGTCCCTCAGCACATTCTCCGTCTCTAGGTACTCGGTCAGGCGGCGGCATAAGACGTGCTCAAACACCTTTCCAAAGTACTCCAGAAGGGAGATGGGCCGGTATGAAAGGGGGGCGGAGGCGGGTTTGTGGGGTTTAGGAATGAGGATGGTATGGGAGGCTTTGAATAGTTGTGGGAAGTACCCAGAGGCTAGTGAGCTATTATATAGTGTCGTCATGTGTGAGATTATGTTGTCTGGCATACGTTTGAGTATGTGTGCATCGATGCCTGAGGGGCCAGGGGATTTTAGTTTTAATGCCTAGATAACCCCCTTTACCTCCTCCAAAACGATGGGGCAGATAAGGGGATCATCTTGATCTAACTGAGAGAGATCAACAGTCTCGTCGGGAATGAGGTCACTACAACTGTTCATGAAGGAGTTAACACTGTGCAAGGTGCTAAAGCAATGTGGTCCTTGCACAGGATGGGGTTTAAAGACCTCACTCCATGCTGACGCCAGAAGGTCAGCTTGGTGTTGGGGGGAGTGTGCAGAGTGGTTAAGATGGTTGATGACCTTGGGTGGAGGCACAGAGCACTCCTCCAGCTCACGTTTGAGGGTCCTCCAGAACTTGGAAGGGTCCGTCTCACAGGCGCCGGAGAGCGAGGCCATCAGTTGCTCCTCCTCTCGATGTGAACCTGGGGTAAAACAGGAATTCTCATGCCTTACCTGGGGCTAATCAGGAACGCCCTCTACACGCGGGAAGTGAAATCTACTCACTTACCGTAAATTACACACACACACCTCTCACGAACATAGCCACATCCCAGGCACAAACATATACACTTCCTTTTTCTTCGACTAAAATTCGTTTCCTTTCTAACTTTCTCTTATACTACATCTTCTCATTTCAGTTTACCTCCCACTAAAGATTTTTCCGTTTTTCCCCCTTTCTCTCCTACTACGTCTCCTACCATTTTCCAATCTTTCGTTGGTGATATAATCTGCTCTTCCTCCCGGCATTGACGCCGCCGTCCAAGCTCCTAGCCCAGTTCTCCCGAGTCACGACCACCAACAAGCCCCTAATCGCTCGCAAATCGCCCGGTGGCAATAGCCCTCTTTTATACGCTACTATCTTTTCATTTTCCTGCAGACATTCTTCCCCTCCCACAAAACCCGATCCCGCGCAAGCGAGGTGGTCTTTCCTTGGAATCCAGAATCCAGAATCCAGCTAGCTAGCCGGCGGTGTCAAAATTCTTTTGTTCGTGAAACTCCACGACGACCACCAGCCTCGGAATCCAGACGGCACTTTGGTAAACGAAGTCGGAAGCGTAAAGGAAATTGTCACAAGACGCTCCACAAACTAAGACTTTCAATGATCAACATCGCAACATATAGAGACAAGGAAGAAGAAATCTTGGAGATGATGAAGGAAGGAAAGATGGAGTTCATAGGGATGGCAGAGACAAGACGCTGGGGAAAAGATGGAGGAAGAGATCTTGGGGGATGGTATACCTTGTTGTAGTGTGGAAGAGAAGAGAGAGGGAGAAGGCACGGGGTAGTTATGCTAGTGAGACCAAGACTGCCACAGTATATTCGAGAGGTGAGGTTGATCAATGGTGAGGTTGATCACTGGTGGGTCACAAAGCGTGGACCATAATAAACTCCCCCAGTGGACCAGAGTCTCCCAGTGTGATCCACAGGCGTAAACCTGGTAAGAGTTATTGGATGCAACACGACTATTTGAGTTAAATTCAGTCTCCTGAGGTTAATGAACAGCAGTGTATAAGTATGGGGGAACCTGAGAGAACACATTGAGCACCCGTTGTTATCGCACAAGCAGAAAATAGAAATAAATAAATAAATGAATAAATTAATAAGATTAGAATAAAATGATGTATGTATATATATATATATATATATATATATATATATATATATATACATATATATATATATATATATATATATATATATATATTTATGCAGAAATCACTTGAGCGCGTGACCGAGCGCTTTCGTATATAGGATAGACGAAAGCGCTCGTTCTCCTTTCTGTTATGTTCCTATTGTTTTTCTGCATATAAATATATATATATATATATATATATATATATATATATATATATATATATATATATATACATACATATACCAAGGCTCTTTCCCCCTTTCAAGGGAGGTATCCAAAAAGGGAAAGGCATAAAAACACTCCCACCCATTTCATCCCTAATACACTCCACACCCCTCCCACCCTCCTTCTCATCTGAGCACCTCCTGGATGACGGGTCATCCCTGCACCTTGCCCACCGCCCTGGGTCAGAAGCAGTGTCGCAAGACACAGCACATCCACAGCAAGGCCGCTTCATTTAATCGGCGACCCCCCCTCTCCGTCCCCCCTTGCATATAAGGAGAGGACGGGGAGAAATCCCTTCGGGCTGCGTCAAAATTTACTCACACATACTACCCCACCACCCACCCCCCTGCCCATTTCTCCTCATGCAATCACAACATCATCCATATACAACCATTCTCCACTCACCTCTGTCTTCCGTCCTCTCCCTTCCTTCCTCAACAGTCATTCCCCTCTTCCCCAAAGCCCCCTTCACCCCATCCATCCACCTCATCCTAGGACGTCCCCTCATGTTCACTCCCTCCACATCTGCCTTCCATACCTCTTTTACTAGTCTTTCTTCACTCATTCATTCCATGTGTCCAAACCATCCTAATATTCTTTCATCAACCCTATCTCCCAGCTCCTTTTTCACCCCTGTTCTCCTCCTCACCTCCTCATTTCTCACTCTATCCAGCCTAGTAACCCCCACCATACTTCTCAGACACCTCATCTCAAACACATTCAAACTCCTTCTCTCTTCTTCTCTTATGTTCCACGTTTCTGCCCCATACAGTGCTGTTGGCACAATCACTCCTTCATACAGTCTCCTCTTCGCATCCATTCCTAAATGTCTATTCCTCATTACACTCTTTAATCCACCAAGGCATTTACTCGCTTCTCTCAATCTACATTCTACCTCCACCTTCACTCCACCTTTTCCTGCTACACTTGCACCCAAGTATCTAAAACTATCCACTTCCTCCAGTCGCTCTCCCTTAATGTTCACTTCCAGTCTACTGCCACTTTCACCCCTTGTACATCTCATCACCTTACTTTTACCCACATTTATCTTTAGCTTTCTTCTATCACATACTCTCCCAAACTCTGCCACCAGCTTCCTCAATCCCTCCTCCGACCCTGCCACAAGCGCAGTGTCGTCCGCAAACAACAGCTGGCTCACCTCCCACTTTTCTCCATTTTCTTTAACCATCTCCAATCCCTGACCCACTACCCAAGCATTCACCTCTCACACCACCCCATCCATGTATAAGTTGAACAGCCAGGGCGACATAACGCATCCTTGACGAAGTCCCACCTTTACTTCAAACCACTCACTTTCTCCATTTCTAATCCTGACACAAGCTCTACTACTCTCATAAAAACTCTTGACAGCTCCCAAAAGCTTTCCTCCTATCCCATAAATCTGCATAACCTCCCACAGTGCCTTTCTGTCTACCCTATCATAAGCCTTTTCCAGATCCATAAAAGCCCAAAAAACATCCTTCCCCTTTCCTATAGCTTTCTCACATATCTGTCTTACCACAAAGATCTGATCTACACAACCTCTACCTGTCCTAAATCCACACTGTTCCTCACCAATTACTCCTTCTGTTCCTCTCCTAATCCTCTCAATTAAGATCCTCCCATAAGCCTTCCCTACTACACTTAACAGGCTAATCCCTCTGAAACTACTACATTCACACTTGTCCCCTTTTCCCTTGTAAAGAGGAACTATACAGGCACTTCTCCAGTCCTCCGGTACTCTACCCTCTCTCCAGCAAACATTCAATAACCTCACCAACCAGTCCACCATCACTGAACCTCCCTTTTTCAGACATTCTGCATGGCATCCATCCAGACCAGGTGCCTTACCTGCTTTCATCATCTTTACAACTGCCTTCACCTCATCCTTCCTTATTTCTCCTCCATTCTCCTCACTCATCACTCTCATTTTCTTTGCATTTCCCACTGCAGCTATCTTTCCTTCCCTATCCTCCTTGACATTTAGCAACTCCCTAAAATATTCTGCCCATCTTCCCCTTACTGCCATCTCTTCCATTATCATCTCTCCATCTGCACCTTTTACCTTTTCTTCCCTACTTGATTCGCCTCCTCTTCCTCTCTTAATTTCTTTCCAAAACATCTTTTTATTACTTTCAAAATTTTCTGTCATACTCCTACCCCATTTCACATCTGCTCTCCTCTTTGCCTCCTTTACCTTTTGCTTTACTTCTCTTTTCTTTTCTTTGTACGTCTCATATGACTCCCCCGTCCTCTTTTGTAACCAATCTGTGAATGCTCGCTTCTTCTCTTCTACAACCTTCTTTGTTTCCTCATCCCACCATTCACTACCCTTTCTTCTATTTCCCCCTGTCCTTCTTGTTCCACACACCATCCTTGCACACTTTAAGACTCCCTCCTTGAACCATCCCCATTCCTCCTCCACCCCCATCTCTGCTCCATCCTTTACTCCCTCCCACTCCTCCTTCAGCTTCTTTTCGTACTCCTTCTCCTTTTCCTTTTCATTCAAGGAGTTCACTCTAAGAACCTCCCTACCTTTTGTCCCTTTCCTCTTTCTCCATCTATCCTCCACTCTCAGCTTACCTTCCACCAAAAAATGATCTGATATTCCCCCACCCTCTCCCCTTAGCACATGTACATCCTTAACTCTTCCTATCATAATCCTATTTACCACTACATAATCCATTAGCGCTCTATCTACCACCCTTCCCTCCACCACCCTCTCCCATGTGTACTTATGCTTGACTTTCTTCCGAAACACTGTATTTGCTATCATCAACTCTCTTTCTAGACACATTTCCACCATCAACTCTCCACTACGATTCTTTCCTGGAACTCCACACTTCCCAACCACTCCATCGATTGGACCATATCCCACCCTAGCAGTAAGGTCTCCCAGTACTATTACATTGACATTTCTTCCTAAACCCTCTATGCACTCATTTAAATCTATCCAAAAGGCCTCCCTTTCTTCCACGCTCTTCTCACTGCCAGGCCCATATGCACTTACAAAGACCCACATCTCCTTTCCCAGTTTCACCTTCATCCACATTATCCTTGAGGAAACCTCCTTCCACTCCACTACCTGTTTACCTATCTCCTCACTTACTAGAATAGCCACCCCTTCCCTCCCTCGCCCTCTCTTCACTCCTGATAACCTCCCACTTACACTCCCAAACTTACACTCACCCTTCCCTTTCAACTTAGTTTCACTCAAAGCCAACACATCCACCTTTCTTCTCACAAACATACTACCTATCTCTTCCCTTTTACTCTCATCTGTACCACATCCACGCACATTAAAAGACCCAAACCTTAGGGTGCTGGTCCGAGGCCCTCCGGCACCCCTTATGCCTTCACTTTTGTTTTTAGGATATATGCCCCGTGGGGCTACAGGGAGAAGGAAAAATTAGAATAGGTGAACTCGTGAGTTTCTCTTTCAACTTGTCAAAAGCTTGCTGTTGTGCAGGTCCCCATATGAACTTTGAGTCCTTTCTTAACAATGAACTTAGTGGATTAGCAATGTCAGCATAACTTTGAATGAATTTTCTATAATATCTTGTTAATCCCAAAAAGCTCCTAACCTTGTCTACATTGGTCGGAACTGGAAAATTCTTGACAGCGTCAACCTTTGAATTTACTGTACTAAGTCCGTGTCTGTCTATCTTATGTCCTAAGTAAATGACACTGTCTTGCAAGAACTTACATTTTTCAAGTTTTACTTTTAACCCTGCTTCTCCTAGTCTTGAGAATATCAAATCCAATTTCTTAAAGTGCTCCACGGCAGTCTGAGAAACTATTAAAATGTCATCTAGAAATACACTGTCAGTGTTTCCTAACAATCCATCTAGAATAGTATTCATTAATCTCATGTAAGTTAATGGACTATTACATAACCCAAATGGCATTCTCTTGAACTCATAATGTCCTGTTGTAGTAGAAAATGCTGTAAACTCTCTTGAATCTTCATGCAATTCTATTTGCCAAAAAGCTGATTTGATATCTATAGTACTAAAATATCTATTCTCAGTTCCCAAACTTCTCAAAATGTCACCGATAATGGGTAATGGTAACCTATCACGAATGGTGTGCTTATTCAATTCCCTGTAATCAATAACTGGGCGCATAGTTCCATCAGACTTTGGTACTAAGGTGAAATACACGCTGAGTATTTCACCTGATAAAGAATACTGCCAATGTCACTGAACTAATAACAATGTAGGAATTTTGTCTAATATAAAACCAAAGGATTTTATTCAGCTGAGGGCTAGCCCAACGACGCCCAAGTAACTTGTGTCGATTTGTTGTCTTATGGCTCCTGCTGGCCTGCAACTAAAAGCTTCTTTTAGCCCAAGTGAAAATGCTCCAGCCTCGCGAGGCTTATTCGAAAAGTCCGAAATTTCTTTCCAAAGAACAAAAGATCGTTTTTCGTGATCGTTTTCCTTGTGGTTTGCCCAATTATATCATCTTATTATGAAGCCCAATCATAAAGCCCAAAAAACTTGCATATCAAGACTTCAATGTCTTTTTTCGCACCAAGTCTGTCCATTTACTAAGCCCATTCAAAAAAGCCCATAATGAATCTTCAGAGCCTATAAGGTCTTTGTAATGACATTTTGACATCAACTTTGGCTCGTACGTCGGAAGCCTGTTGGAAAAAGCCCATGATTTTCTCCTGGAGGACCGTATGGTCTCTTCAATGACCTTTTGGCCCTTTTTCTTAGCCCGTTTGAAAAAGCCCGGAAGGTCTTCAATGTCCATAAAGGTCTTGACAAAGACTTGTCGGGTGCCCGGGCCATGGCGTCGTGTTGAAGGGACTTTGAGTCTTTGTCCGCAAGAGTTCGGGGGAGCGCCAGTCACTGCATGGCTTGCCAAGCCATTCATCGAAGGGACGTTCTTCGGTGGCGTCTTATCCCCAGGAGGGAGAGCTTTCTTCTGAGCCCAAAAATAAAAATCTTCTTCCCCCAACTTCCTTCCTCTTCCGCGGGGCAAGACCACTCCTGAGCACAAGCTTCCTCACGACACAGATTGATAGTGTAACAAAGAATGACAGTAGAATAGTAGTAGTAGTATAAGTATCATTATATATGTATGAATTATAATCATTATTATTATTATTATTATTATTATTATTGTTATTATTATTATTATTATTATTATTATTATTATTATTATTATTATTATTATTATTATTATTATTATTATTATTATTATTATTATTATTATTATTATTATTATTATTATTATTATTATTATTATTATTATTATTATTATTATTATTATTATTATTATTATTATTATTATTATTATTATTATTATTATTATTATTATAATTATAATTATTACACAATGTAACACATGTTTTGTTTATTTGTATTTTTTCATGTTTACATATGTAATTCGTGTCACTGAATCCAAATATTTCATTAGTTTTGACGTAACATCGATATTTCTTTATTTATTCTTGATTTTATATTTTATTGTTATATACGCAACCTTTCTCTACAGTAGTTAATTGATTCAATCTACTTTAGCATTCTAAGGATAATTATACAACATCTAGTATTTTTTTCATAATATGAAGTGTATTTAAGAGCTACAATATTAGTAAGAACAAAATAAACAACACAACTTTGCACTGCAAGTGTTTTGATGACTCTTCTAATGATTAGAAGTGCTTTGACGATCGAGATTTTCTAGAATGCATGCTTTCGTCTTTTCTGACTAGTGACCATATGTAATCTCCCATCATAGCAGTAATCCATCGTCCTTGATATCTTCTTTCCATAGTTGCGATATCCTGATGAAATCTCTCGCCATGCTCCTCACTGACAGCCCCCAAGTTTTCGGGGAAGAAATCTAGGTGAGAATGCAAGAAATGTATCTTGAAGGACATACGACAACCAAGTTTCCTGAAGTTTTCAATAAGCTTTGCCACTATTTGTTTATAATTAGGGTCCTTGTGATTTCCTAGGAATCCACGAACTACATCACGAAATGAACACCAAGCTTCTCTTTCAACTTTCGTCATCGCTCTTTCCAGTTTCCAGTTTCCGTTTTCGTTTCCGGTACACAGATGTCCTGCAGTCTTCTCCTAGTAGATTCCATTCTTTCATCCTTGATGTAAGAAGCTCAGCTCCTGACTTAGTAAGACCTAAGTCTCTGATTAAGTCATCTAGCTCACTCTGACTTGGAAAGTGAGGCTTCGAAGTCGTTCTTGGTGCGAAATCTTCGTCTCCCATTTCATGGCTGCTGCTACCTGCTGACCCTTCAGATGAAATTTCCATTGCATCTTCCATCTGGAAAGAAAGAAATAACTAAATATAGCAACTTCAACAAAGACGAATAGCATTAGTATTCCATATATCTTTAGGAAAGTGAATGTATATTAAGTACTTAATATTGAAGTTAATTAAAAGTAAAGAGAGTATGATAAAAATAAACTTGCATTTTCTGGTGGTTGTGGTACTGGTAAGCTATCATCATGTGGGATAGGTGCTCTAGATGATGGTATGTCTGGATACTGCAGAGCTTGTCTTTCTTTCACTTTCCTGTACTTCGTCACATCAATCATACAAAAGTAGCAGTCGTCGTGATGGTTCTTCGGCTTTCTCCATATTCTAGGAATGGCAAAAGGCATTGCCCTTCCTGTACCTCTCAGCCATCCTTCTAGAGTAGATCGGCAGCTTCCACATATCACATGAGGTGCCCATGGCTTGTCCTGGTCACCCATGGGCATTCCGAAATAGAGTCTGTACGCTATCCACACTTTAGCACCTCTCACGATCTTATGTAGTACTTGTTTTTTCCCAATATAATAACCACACACATAGCAAAATGTATCAGGAGAATTTTCACATCCTCTAGTAGCCATCTTAACAGGTAAATAGTTCAGTCATTGATCTGAAAGAGAAAATTAGATAAACATTTAGTAGCAGACCACATAACAATTCCAAAATATACATGGTAACATTGAAATTATATGTATTTCTATAACGGTCGATGATACAGAAAAAATAATTGCATATTTGAAATCAGCAGGAAAAATGGATTAATAAAATCTAAAAACAATACAGTAAACAAAACTTTTGAAAAAAAAATGTTACGTTGTGTTATTATTATTATTAGTATTATTATTAGTATTATTATTAGTATTATTATTCATTATTATTTTCATTATTATTATTATTATTATTGTTGTTGTTGTTGTTGTTGTTGTCATTGGTATTATTACTACCACACACAAGTGGACAAGATACAGGGATGACCCGTCATCCAGGAGGTGCCGAGATAAGAGGGAGGGAAGAGGGTAGGGGGGAGTGGAGTATGTAGTGGATGGAATGGGTGGGAGTGGTTTCTATGCCTTTGTCTTTTGGCTATCTCCCGTGTAAGAGGGAAAAAGCCTTTGGTATATAAATATATATGTATATATATTATTCATTATATATATATATATATATATATATATATATATATATATATATGTATATATAAATATATATATATATATATATATATATATATATATATGTATATATATATATGGGTTTGGTACGATTGGTCTAACGACGATTGGTCTAATACCGATTGGTCCAAAGCCAATTGGTCTAATAGAACAATTCGTCTAAAACCGATTCGTCCAATATACTATTTGGTGTAATGACGATTAGTCTAAAATTGATGTAAAGACAGTGATAGAAATACAAGAATTTAAATCAGAGACTTTTATTTAAGACACACATAAAAATATACTTTAAAGACAATGATAGAGACTTTTATTTAGGACACACATAAAAATATACTTTAAAAATACAAAAAGAATATAAAAATTTAACTTAATAAGCAATATTATATACGTCTTGAATTATTTGGCATGGTTTGTCACTGGTTTCAATAGCTCTTTGTTTTATTTTATTACGGCACTTCACTACATCGATTCGACTGGCTTCCGCAGATCCACAAGTATGATCACTTTGTTTTGTTACAATGTGACAATTATCTTCACAGTGAGTTACGGCAGATCCTTTACATGATCTTGTTTCGCATCGCCAGTAAAATGTTTCTTTACCACTTGTCTTTCGAACCCTTTTTGAGCGCAATGTAAACAGATAACCATCTGCAGCAAGCTTTTCCTTTCCTCTTTCGGATAACACAATTTCACACACAGGAAACTCCATGCTAAGGGCTTAGGAGAATACTCCAAAATGCAAATACTCTAAAACAAAGTAAGAAAGAACTTCGACACAAACTATCTCTTAGTTAAATCGGTAGTTAGAATAAAGAAATTTTGCACAAAGTATCCTTTAGGTGAAGCGGTAGTTAGCTATGGTAGTTAGACGAATCGTATATTTGGTTTTAGACCAATTCGCTTTGGACCAATCTTAGTTAAATCGGTAGTTAGAATAAAGAAACTTTGCACAAACTATCCTTTAGGTGAAGCGGTTGGTTTTAGACCAATCGTGTTGTTGGACCAATCGTACTATTGGGCGAGATGGTTTTAGACCAATTCGCTTTGGACCAATTGGAATTAGACCAATCGTCGTTAGACCAATCGTCCGGGACCGATATATATATATATATATATATATATATATATATATATATATATATATATATATATATATATATATATATATATATATATATATATGAGAGTAATTCGCTAGTAGCAGCGACATCAAACCGATAATTTTTTTTTTGTGACAGTTGCATGCGGGATTCGAACCCGCTGTACTCGGCCATCCGTAAATTACCTTCCCAGTGCCCTAACCACTAGACCACAGAGGCTATAAAATCCTTGAAACCTGGAACCGAACTGATTCCCGAGGGAAGGAAGATCACTTATTACGGCGATCCGAAATTCCTGTTTTACTCAAGGACCAGCCCACCAGTGATATGGGGTAAGGACCGGGTCGAACCCCTTTCACGCTTATCGCCATTGTAACTATGAGAGTAATTCGCTAGTAGCAGCGACATCAAACCGATAATTTTTTTTTGTGACAGTTGCATGCGGGATTCGAACCCGCTGTACTCGGCCATCCGTAAATTACCTTCCCAGTGCCCTAACCACTAGACCACAGAGGCTATAAAATCCTTGAAACCTGGAACCGAACTGATTCCCGAGGGAAGGAAGATCACTTATTACGGCGATCCGAAATTCCTGAAACTTCGAACTGAAGAAGAAGAAAGAGGAGTTACGGCAGGGGTTGTCTTGAGCGTTCGAAGAATTAATAAGTGTGTTTCCAGCCCCCGGCCTCAAGAAATGTGGTCCATCGGGAGACTGCAATGCCAGAAGGAGTTCCCGGGTTTCCGACCGTAATTCCGGAGGACAGGAATGCCAAAAGACGTCCTTATGTGTGGCCTAGCAGCGTAAGGCTAACATACACAAAGGTACATACAAACATAATCATATTCACATGCAGACATACATACATACATATGTTCATGCACATACCAGAAGGCTTATTCCCCCATACAAAGATGTAGCCTAACCAAGGCACACACACACACCCTTCAACCATACCAACACCCACCCCACATCCATTTGTATCTTAGCTTTTAGTGAATGAAGTGTCACCTGTACGGACTGCAAACTGCCTGCATGAAAAGCAATGCAGCAAGACACAGCACCTTCACACCAGGGCCCGACGGCCGGGGCTGGTTTACCCACACAGCTTCATTTACATGGCGACCCTTCCTCCTTGTCCACTGAAGCAATTACAGAGCCGTCAAGAAAAAATCTTCCTTGGCCTTTCTCACCCATTCATAACCACTCTCCATTCATACCTATCTCTTCCCCTCTCCTTTCCCTGCTCGGCAGACATGCCCTTGTACCCACGGCCCTATTTCACCCCATCCATCTCATTGTCGGTCTTCCCCTCGAATCCAGTCCATCCACCTCCGCCTTGTACACTCATTTTGTTAGTCTTTCTTCATTCTTTCCATATACCCTAGCCATCTCCGTATTCTTTGGTCAACCCTATCAACCAGCCGTCTTTCCACCCCCGCTCTCTGCCTCACCTCTTCATTTCTCTCTCTATACATCTTCGGAACCCCCACCACACTCCTTAAATATTTGACCTTAAACACATTTTGATTCTTGTCTAAAAACCCACCATCCCGTTTCCAGTTAGTGAGAGACCCCTGTTATGGCAAAGCCCTGTCACTTGCGACAAGCCGCTGTCTTTTTTTTTTCTAGGCCGATGTTGGGTCGCCTCCCCGCCTAGCCAGGACATTCGGGAACCGGTGCGGCAAGCACGCAGTGGGCCCGGGGAATCGAACACATGGCCACCTGCTTATGAATTAAAGAACTGTATTTGCTGGGGATTCTCTGCTCTTGCCTTCCTTATATTTCTTTTTACCTCTATTTGCTGTCTTCTGTTGTTCTCAAAGATCTCTGTTTCTTCGTGAATGGTTCTTCTCCAGCTCTCTCTATTAGCGGCCTTTGTTTCCCAGTTGGTAGTATCGATGTCAACCGCCTTCAGTGTATGTTTGAGCTGGTCTTTAAACAGGCGTTTTGGTGCGCCGCGAGGTCTGTTCCCAGAGTCAAGCTCTGAGAACAGTACTTGTTTTGGCAAGCGATTGTCATGCATCCGGGCAAGATGACCAGCCCATCTTAGTCGGTGACGTGTTATAGTGGCCTCTATACTTTCCGTCCTTGCGCGGAGGAGGACCTCGTTGTTTGTGACCCTGTCTTGCCACTTTATCCGCAGGATCTGACGGAGGTTAGATTGGTGGAATCTTTCCAGTTCCACTGTGTACTTCCGGTAAAGTACCCATGTCTCACAAGCGTAGAGCAAGGTGGAAATTACAACAGCCTGATAGACCATGATTTTTGTGTTTTGCGTCAGTCCTGGGTTGCTGAATACTCTGCTGTGTAGTTTTCCATATGCTGCATGTGCAGCTTTGATTCTATTGTTGACCTCTCTTTCTGCAGTAGAGTTTACATCTAAGATACTGCCAAGGTATGTGAAATAGTCAACATTCTCTAGCTCCAGACCACTGATAGTTATCTTGTCCTCAGGTGGTGTATAATGTCCAGGACGAGGTTGGAGAAGGACTTTGGTCTTTGCGATGTTAATGTTTAGTCCGAACTGCGAGTATGCTCTAGAGAAGTTGTCCGCAGAGGCCTGCAGGTCCTCAAGGGTATGGGCTATGGTACAGTTGTCGTCAGCATATTGTAGCTCTGACATTTGCATGGAATATGTTCTATTTCTGGATCTAAGGCGGGCGGTGTTGAATAGTCCGCCATCCATTCTATATCGGAGCTCGATTCCGGGGTTGTTCTCTGGTATCTCATGGAGCATTGCCGCCAGATAGATGGAGAAAAGTGTTGGGGCAAGCACACACCCTTGTTTAAGGCCCCCTGTAATGGGAAAAGGTCTGGTGTTGGACACGGCCCAACATTCCATCATGTAGGGATCGGATAGGTGTTGTAAATTTTTCAGGACAGCCAAAACGTTCAAGGACTTGCCACATGGCTGACCTGGGGATGCTGTCAAAGGCCTTTTCAAGATCGTAGAAAATCCTTCCCAGGGGCTGTTGATGTTCTCTGCACTTTTCCTGGGACTGTCTTGCACAAAAGATCATATCAATGGTCCCTCTATTAGGTCTGAATCCGCATTGGCTTTCAGGAAGGATGTCCTCTGACAGAGTGAGGAGGCGGTTGAGAAGGATTCTGGCAAGAATCTTCCCAGTGATGTAAGTGTAACTGTGCCTTTAGACAAAATAACATGATAAAGAATGCTGCCAATGTCACTGAACTAATAACAATGTAGGAATTTTGTCTAATATAAAACCAAAGGATTTTATTCAGCTGAGGGCTAGCCCAACGACGCCCTAGTAACTTGTGTCGATTTGTTGTCTTATGGGTCCTGCTGGCCTGCAACTAAAAGCTTCTTTTAGCCCAAGTGAAAATGCTCCAGCCTCGCGAGGCTTATTCGAAAAGCCCAAATTTTTTTTCCAAAGAACAAAAGATGGTTTTTCGTGATCGTTTTCCTTGTGGTTTGCCCAATTATATCATCTTACTATGAAGCCCAATCATAAAGCCAAAAAACTTGCACATCAAGACTTCAGTGTCTTTTTTCGCACCGAGTCTGTCCATTTACTAAGCCCATTCAAAAAAGCTCATAATCAATCTTCAGAGCCTATAAGGTCTGTGTAATGACCTTTTGACATCAACTTTGGCTCGTACGTCGGAAGCCTGTTGGAAAAAGGCCATGATTTTCTCCTGGAGGACCGTATGGTCTCTTCAATGACCTTTTGGCCCTTTTTCTTAGCCCTTTTGAAAAAGCCCGTAAGTTCTTCAGTGTCCATAAAGGTCTTGACAAAGACTTGTCGGGTGCCCGGGTCATGGCGTCGTGTTGAAGGGACTTTGAGTCTTTGTCCGCAAGAGTTCGGGGGAGCGCCAGTCACTGCATGGCTTGCCAAGCCATTCATCGAAGGGACGTTCTTCGGTGGCGTCTTATCCCCCAACTTCCTTCCTCTTCCGCGGGGCAAGACCACTCCTGGGCACAAGCTTCCTCACGACACAGATTGATAGTGTAACAAAGAATGACAGTAGAATAGTAGTAGTAGTATAAGTATCATTATATATGTATGAATTATTATCATTATTATTATTATTATTGTTATTATTATTATTATTATTATTATTATTATTATTTTCATTATTATTATTATTATTATTATTATTATTATTATTATTATTATTATTATTATTATTATTATTATTATTATTATTATTATTATTATTATTATTATTATTATCATAATTATTATTATTATTGTTGTTGTTGTTGGATTTGTTGTTGTTGTTGTTGTCATTGGTATTATTACTATCACACACAAGTGGACAAGATACAGGGATGACCCGTCATCCAGGAGGTGCCGAGATAAGACGGAGGGAAGAGGGTAGGGGGGAGTGGAGTATGTAGTGGATGGAATAATGGGTGGGAGTGGTTTCTATGCCTTTGTCTTTTGGCTATCTCCCGTGTAAGAGGGAAAAAGCCTTTGGTATATATATATGTATATATATATATATATATATATATATATATATATATATATATGTATATATATATATATATATATGTATATATATATATATGTATATATATATGTATATATATATATATATATATATATATATATATATATAGATAGATAGATAGACTTTATTTGGCAATAAATCAATGTACATGAAGTGCAAATAATGACAAGAACACATAGTTCGAAATAATAAATGTAAATTGCCGAGGATAACACAAAAAGCATGAACGCTTATTTCCATTGTGGTCCTCATCAGGTAATTTTTCTACATTAAATCACACGGACAAACATACATAGTGGGTTGAGGGGACCAGAGACACTCATGAGTAATACCAGTCATTACACATATGACACGTAAACATTGTTATAGATTTGCTAATATTACTGAAATGTTTGTACACATAGGAACATTGAGTCCGAATATTTGAGCACCATCCAAAAGGAACCTTGCATTCAGCAAAGGAACAACAAAATAATGATAAACTGTAACAAAACAGTATTAGTGAGTACTATATCGGAGTAGTACCATTAGTAATATATTGCATTTTTCTACATCTGTATCAACATGGATGAGTGAGCACTATATCAGAGTAGGACCATTACTGATATACTACAATATTCAACATCTGTAACAACATGTAGTTATAGTGAATCCTACACTGCAGCTAGGGTTACCTATTAATTAAATCTAACATTTTACCTGAATCTCAGGACGGAGTGGGCAATTACTATGAGTAGTACATTATAACCTGAAGCACCAGAGGTAGGGTACAGGGGACCAGTACTCGAATGAGTAAAACAACAAGGAGAATGAGGAAAGAGGTCAGATCATAACTGTTCTCGGAACCTACCTAAGGCATATGCCATATTATGACTGGCAAAACAAAGGTGGAAACCAATTTGTAAACATCAATCATTGTTATGCTTAACTAAACTTCTGAAAAAAGGGGGGGGAGGGGAGTTTAGAAACAGTTATGAGTGAACGCAGATATGGATGGTATTACTCATGGATTCAGGTATCCCTCACTAAGCTAGTAGTGCACAAAGTCAAGGCTGTTCTCTGTCCATAGCTGAGACATATAGTAACCCTTGACTTTTTTCTTGAAGGTAACCTTGCCATTTGTCTTCTTAATGGACACAGGTAGTGAGTTCCATAGTTGAGCACCTGTGAAGTGAAAACTGTTTTTGGTGAAGGGACCTGCATGAGGTACGATAAGAGACTCTTGACTGTTCCGGGTTCGGTTCTCAGCCGATAATGTGAAATTACAGCTCACATATGAGGGAGCAGAATTATGAATGACATTGTAAACCTGGTTTAGTTTCAGCTGCTGGACACGATATTTTACTGGTAACATTCCTACCTTGCTAAATTCTTCAATACCAAAATGACTACGTTGAGGTAGGTTTAGTATGAATCTAATTATCTTATTCTGTGTAACCTGTAGCCGGGACTGGTTTTTTCTGCTCAGACTACTGTACCAAGAGCTACAAGCGTAATCGAAGTGATGTTGTAACAGGGCTGAGACCAGAAGCTTCTTTGTTTCCAGATCAAAATTTCTGGCTTTTCTGTACAAAAATTTGACTTTATGTGAACACTTGGAAACAATCTTATTTGTTATAGCATTCCCTGAGAGGGACTGATCTAAGGGTATTCCAAGATAGGTTACTTCTTGTTTTGACTCTAAGACATTAACCCCACATCTGACCTGTACATCGCTGCGTTTCCTGAGGTTGGGTTTGGATGCGAAGACAATACTTTCCGTTTTACCGAGGTGTAAGGACAGCCTATTATCTATGAGCCAGTCCTGGACCGATGACAGTTCGACACTCAGTTTCTCCTCTACTTCAATAAATAAATAGATGAATAAATTAATAAGATTAGAATAAAAAAAAATATATATATATATATATATATATATATATATATATATATATGTGTGTGTGTGTGTGTGTGTGTGTGTGTATGCAGAAATCACTTGAGCGTGTGACCGAACGCTTTCGTATATAGGATAACGAAAGCGCTCGGTCTCCTTTCTGTTATGTTCCTATTGTTTTTTCTGCATATATACATATATATATATATATATATATATACATATATATATATACATATATATATATATATATATATATATATATATATATATATATGACATAATTTTCTTTACTTTTCAAATGCATGAAAATTATATAGAAATTGATGGCCATCCCGTATTGAATATAATCCTTGTCATCTTTTGTATTTATATGCATATATAGATTTGTCAATTTTAATATAATCTGACAAGCGAAAATTGACTCGTTAGCTCCTAGATCAATTTCTTTGAGGTCAATAAAAATAATCTGGCGTTAGAAACCAGAACGAAATTAGAATTGAGAACCACAGGAATTGGTAGGGAAAGTTGCAGCATCAATCGCCGTCTACCGCAAGCCTCAATTCTGAAGCGGCATTTTTTTTTTTTTTTTTTTTTTTTGCTCATGCAAGATGATTATATACAGATACAAAGCTTACTTTTAGATACGGTTACGCTAGTCAACGGAATGGTTGGATTGCAACAAATTACATTGAATTTCGTTCAAGGTTGGAGTGTGAAGCTACAGTTACGCTCCAACCTTGGACGAAATCCAATTAAATATTTGGAATCCAACCATTCCGTTGACTAATGTAACTGCACCTTGAGACAAAATAACATGATAAAGAATACTGCCAATGTCACTGAACTAATAACAATGTAGGAATTTTGTCTAATATAAAACTTTCACCTCCCTTGTAGTCACTGTCACCACCACTGTCAGACCTCTTCCTCTATTCTGTTAGTAGTCACTTAATTTCCCCTCACGTCTTTTCTTATAAGTTTTCCAGTCCTTTTTAAGCAGTAGGCCCCATGCCTAGTTTCCTTTAGTATCACTAGTTTCCAAGTTCATTAGGCCCCATGCCTAGTTCTTGTCATGTAATTCAAATCAGTCCTGGGGTAAAGAAATTGGTACTTTTCTTCTTTCACTGTAATTTCACAGTATTGTTACACTCAGGATCTCTCTCTCTCGTCTCCTCACACCGTCTCTCGAGATCCCCGTATCCTACGCTAAGCTACCTTTGTCTGACGTCAATAATTTTTCTAATCCAATCTCCTCTGACTTCTCAAATAGATGTCACTCCTTATGGGCGTGACTTTGAATTCATGCACCAATAGTCTTTTCCTCCTTCTCCACCGTTTCTCCAATCCGGAAAGCCGTTACAATGTCACTAGCAATATCGTTTACCTCAGCTTAGTCAAACGAAAAATAACTTTGCGCTTACAGAGTTTTGATTACATCAGCGATTATAAAACAGTCACCACCGTCGGTGTGTTTGCATAGACAGAACGACGCCTTGAACGACGCCTTCCAATCTTTGTTTATAACAACAGTAGGCGTCGAATCTTGACTTGTTGACTCAGCGTGTATTTCACCTGATTACCATTCGTACAACTACCGGCCTCTTACAGGGCTCGGCAGCTACCGTTGGTCGTCCCGACCAATTTCTTATTTCCCTCTTACAGGGCTTGTTAATATATTTCTAGAATAAGCTAATCTACCCTTGCGTAATTGGTATCAAGAAATAAGCTACCCTCCAAAATACATCATTCATGCAATAAATTGGGAATAATACATAAACATAATACCTATAAATGTGAATAACATGCATGTCAATATATAAGGCACTAAAATCGTACATATAAATTAATTAAGCGGTTACATGGTTGATTTGCCTTGACAGAGCCAATCTCCGGAATACAACAAAGGCAATCAGTGCTGCCACTAACACTGAAAGCAAAGGTATGATAAGGATTGGTAGTATATGTAAATCACTTGAGGGAGATCCTGGCAATGGTCTTCTCTTAATTTTCAAGGGAGGAGAGTTTTCAGGCAATGTGAAGTTGAAGGTTGAAATGTAGGTGTCATCAGTTAAATGCATTGTATTAAGGGTATTAGAAATGGTGGAAATAGTGTCTGCATGCAATTCGCAGTTATCTTGAATAGAGACAAGACCCTCAACCAAATCCAATTTAGGACTCAACCCGGAACAATTGATTGAAACCTTTGTCTTGTCAGGGAAAAACAAGTAATGAGATCCTTGTATGTTACAATGAGGGATTTGGTCTACCAAAATTCGTTGGTAATGACAATTGTTCATAACAGACACATTCCTAACCAGAGAATTCATGTGAAGCTTCTCGAAACACAAAAGAGATCATGCTTTCTCTTAGATTGTCTACAGAAAGGATGTAATTGATTAGAAAATTCACTATGAGTACGAACTTTCAATTTTGAATGGTTTATCATCTTTTCAAAGATAATAGCAATTAATTTACCAAACACACTAATCTAGAGTTTGAGTGTCTCTTCTTTTTCAATCTTCATATTCATTTTCAACACACTTCATTTTCAAAGACAGTCTTATTACTTTAAAATTATCACAATACTCATGTGTGTCCTCAGATGAGAGGTCCTTAAGGTTCCAAGTCTGACCACAGCAGATCCTAGGTTTTAGGTTTCCATGTATCTGCTTGACACCAAGTTCCAGTTGTTTAGGTCTCCCATCCCAAATACATACAAATGGTCAATATTATCTGTAAAATACATCAAGATTAATATTCAACTCATCAAGAATACAGTCAAAGTTTTCCTTATACTCTTCAGTGCTGTCAACATTGATACAAAGAGTATTACTATAATTATCTTGATAGATCTGCAAGCTAATTTTCCTTATGTCATCTAAATGTCCTATCAATTCTTCTCTTGATTCTAAATGTTTAAGTCTAAATTTGTTCCCACCTGCAGAATCAATTACCCTATATGGACCAGTGTACCTTGGTGAAAGTTTATTATTGGGTGAAGTTAGTTTGACCATTACTAAATCTCCAATTTTCAATTCTAGTTTATGAGCTATTTTGGGTTGTTGTTCCATCATCTCTTGTGAATAGACCTGCATATGTTTCCTAACTCTTTGGTGAATACTATGAAGAGTATTTATCCTATTTGATATATAATCATCCATATTATATATGGGTTTCTGCTCTGCAGTCAACATTTCATATGGCAGAGTTTTGTCCTCTCCAAAAATTATAAAATGAGGTGTATCACCAGTTGCTACATTAATTTGATTGTTCAGGGTACACTTAACACAAGGAATCAAAGTATCCCAAGTTACACTATGAGGACTTATTAGGGTTCTAAGACATATAATTATCTTTTTGTTTAACCTTTCTACTACCCCGTTACCTTTGGGATGATTCACGAGTATATTGACTTTCTTGATGTGGAATACATTACATAGATTTTCCAAGATTTTGTTATTAAATTTAGTCCCATTATCTGAAACTAAGTTATTAGGTGTAGTAAAATTACAGATTATCTGATCATAGATTACGGAAGTAATAGTTTCAGCTTTCTTATTGATTATGGGTTGTAATATACAGAATCTTGAAAAATAATCAATAGCAACAAATAGGTATTTAAAGCCGTTCTCGGACATAGGTAATTCTAATGTATCAATGTGAACTCTTTCCCAAGGTTTCTGTGGAATGGGATAGGTGAGTATAGGAGCAGGTTTTGGTGTATTTCCCTTTACCTTTACACATTTTACACACTTTTCTATATAATCATGTATAGTTTTCTTCATACCTGGCCAAAAGTATTTAAGTTGTGCTTGTCTATAAGTTTTATCCTTTCCAGGATGTGAACTACAATCACTATCATGAAGTAACTTCAATATCTCATTTACAAGAGTTTGTGGTATAACCAACTAATTTACTTGACCTCTAGAAATATCTTTCCCATTTACAAATGTTTTCCTATACAAAATTCCATTAATCAAATGAAATTCCTCTATCTTATACCCCTTTGGTAGCTTTGGAGGATCTCCTCTTGGGTTCATGAAATGCTTGATTATTGAATCACATGTCTCATCATCTCTCTGTTCTCCTATTAGCATTTCTTCATCTAAAGTTACTAATTCTTCTATACTACAAATAAAATTAATCAACCCAGTCCCAGTCATTGGTTGACTAATGTTTCTAGAAAGTGGATCTGCTACATCCCTTCTACCCGGAATATATTCAAATGGAACTTCATAGCACTGAAGTATCGCAAACTATCTAGCAAGTCTGCCTCTAAGATTCTTATGCTTAAATAAGTTCTGAATAGCTGTGTGATCAGTCCTAACTCTGATGGGATACCCTAGGATCATATCACTAAAACTTTCTAAGGAATAAATTACTGCTAAAGTTTCTCTTTCTGTTATAGAGTAGTTTCTCTCCGCACTATTACAAAGTCTTGATGTGTAAGCTATGGGTTTCAAAGTTCCATTTCTCTCTTGCATGAGTATGCCTCCTAATCCTATGTCAGACGCATCAGTACAAAGGATGAATTCTTTTTCATAGTCGGGAAAAATTAGAATAGGTGAACTCGTGAGTTTCTCTTTCAACTTGTCAAAAGCTTGCTGTTGTGCAGGTCCCCATATGAACTTTGAGTCCTTTCTTAACAATGAACTTAGTGGATTAGCAATGTCAGCATAACTTTGAATGAATTTTCTATAATATCCTGTTAATCCCAAAAAGCTCCTAACTTTGTCTACATTGGTCGGAACTGGAAAATTCTTGACAGCGTCAACCTTTGAATTTACTGTACTACAAGCCCACCGGCTGCGCCGGGGGCCTTGGCCTGCGGCGCTTTGCGCCCTGGGCTACGCCCCTTTTTTGGAAAATAAAATATCAAAATCATATTGCTTTTTATTTCTTGTCAACATCTAGCTGTTCTCGCAAGTCCTTCGAGTTCTTCTTCTTCTTCTTCTTCTTCTTCTTCTTCTTCTTCTTCTTCGAGTTCTTCTTCGAGTTCTTCTTCGAGTTCTTCTTCGAGTTCTTCTTCGAGTTCTTCTTCGAGTTCTTCTTCGAGTTCTTCTTCGAGTTCTTCTTCTTCGAGTTCTCCTTCTTCTTCGAGTTCTTCTTCGAGTTCTTCTCTTTCGAGTTCTTCGAGTTCTTCTTTTTCGAGTTCTTCGAGTTCTTCTTTTTCGAGTTCTTCGAGTTCTTTTTTTTCGAGTTCTTCGAGTTCTTCTTCTTCGAGTTTTTCGATTTTTCTTCGAGTTCTTAGAGTTCTTCTTCTTCCTCTTCTTCGAGTTCTTCTTCTTCGAGTTCTTCTTCTTCTTCTTCGAGTTCTTCTTCTTCGAGTTCTTCCTCTTCTTCTTCTTCGATTTCTTCGAGTTCTTCTTCTTCTTCGAGTTCTTCTTCTTCACCATAGTTGGCGGTGTTACCGATTTACCACCAAACGCGAAGGGTCAGATTATTTTTTACTTATATAGAAGTCCGTGTCTGTCTATCTTATGTCCTAAGTAAATAACACTATCTTGCAAGAACTTACATTTTTCAAGTTTTACTTTTAACCCTGCTTCTCCTAGTCTTGAGAATATCAAATCCAATTTCTTAAAGTGCTCCACGGCAGTCTGAGAAACTATTAAAATGTCATCTAGAAATACACTGGCAGTGTTTCCTAACAATCCATCTAGAATAGTATTCATTAATCTCATGTAAGTTAATGGACTATTACATAACCCAAATGGCATTCTCTTGAACTCATAATGTCCTGTTGTAGTAGAAAATGCTGTAAACTCTCTTGAATCTTCATGCAATTCTATTTGCCAAAAAGCTGATTTGATATCTATAGTACTAAAATATCTATTCTCAGTTCCCAAACTTCTCAAAATGTCACCGATAATGGGTAATGGTAACCTATCACGAATGGTGTGCTTATTCAATTCCCTGTAATCAATAACTGGGCGCATAGTTCCATCAGACTTTGGTACTAAGGTGAAATACACGCTGAGTATTTCACCTGATAAAGAATACTGCCAATGTCACTGAACTAATAACAATGTAGGAATTTTGTCTAATATAAAACCAAAGGATTTTATTCAGCTGTGGGCTAGCCCAACGACGCCCAAGTAACTTCCATCGATTTGTTGTCTTATGGCTCCTGCTGGCCTGCAACTAAGAGCTTCTTTTAGCCCAAGTGAAAATGCTCCAGCCTCGCGAGGCTTATTCGAAAAGTCCGAAATTTCTTTCCAAAGAACAAAAGATCGTTTTTCGTGATCGTTTTCCTTGTGGTTTGCCCAATTATATCATCTTATTATGAAGCCCAATCATAAAGCCCAAAAAACTTGCATATCAAGACTTCAATGTCTTTTTTCGCACCGAGTCTGTCCATTTACTAAGCCCATTCAAAAAAGCCCATAATCAATCTTCAGAGCCTATAAGGTCTTTGTAATGACCTTTTGACATCAACTTTGGCTCGTACGTCGGAAGCCTGTTGGAAAAAGCCCATGATTTTCTCCTGGAGGACCGTATGGTCTCTTCAATGACCTTTTGTCCCTTTTTCTTAGCCCGTTTAAAAAAGCCCGTAAGTTCTTCAATGTCCATAAAGGTCTTGACAAAGACTTGTCGGGTGCCCGGGCCATGGCGTCGTGTTGAAAGGACTTTGAGTCTTTGTCCGCAAGAGTTCGGGGGAGCGCCAGTCACTGCATGGCTTGCCAAGCCATTCATCGAAGGGACGTTCTTCGGTGGCGTCTTATCCCCCAACTTCCTTCCTCTTCCGCGGGGCAAGACCACTCCTGGGCACAAGCTTCCTCGCGACACAGATTGATAGTGTAACAAAGAATGACAGTAGAATAGTAGTAGTAGTATAAGTATCATTATATATGTATGAATTATTATTATTATTATTATTATTATTATTATTATTATTATCATTATTATTATTATTATTATTATTATTATTATTATTATCATTATGAGTATTGTTATTGTTGTTGTTGTTGTTGTTGTCATTGGTATTATTACTATCACACACAAGTGGACAAGATACAGGGATGACCCGTCATCCAGGAGTTGCCGAGATAAGAGGGAGGGAAGAGGGTAGGGGGGAGTGTAGTTTGTAGTGGATGGAATGGGTGGGACTGGTTTCTATGCCTTTTTCTTTTGGCTATCTCCCGTGTAAGAGGGAAAAAAGCCTTTGGTATATATATATGTATATATATATATATATGTATATATGTATGTATACATATATATATGTATATATGTATATATATATATATATGTGTGTGTGTGTGTGTGTGTGTGTGTGTGTGTGTGTGTGTGTGTGTGTGTGTGTATGCAAAAATAATCACAATAACACATGACTAAATAATACTGCAGAAACCACAGGGAAAATAAAGTCGGAATACTAAACGTTTTCGTCTATTACGACATCCTCAGAGTACAAGAAAGAGACATAGAACACAATATTTATACAGAAATAAGAAAACTAGGGAAAGTTATAGTCACATAAAAGTTCCGTACAATATACATACACACACATTCATATATATATATGTGTGTGTCTCTATTACCTTCGCTGTCTGCCTCCTCATCCTTCCGCCACCGCCTTCTTCGTTTCTTCCTTCTTCTTCTCCTTCTTTTGCTCCTTTTCCTCCTCTTCTTCTTTCTCCTCCTTCTCCTCCACCTTCTTCTTTTGCTCCCTTTCCTCCTCTTCGTCCTCCTCTTCTTTCTTCTTCTCCTCCTCCTTCTTCTTTTGTTCCTTTTCTCCTCTTCTTCCTCCTTTTCCTCTTCTTCCTCCTCCATCTCTTCCCTTTCCCTTCATCTCCCCTTTTTCCTCCTGATTTCCCTGTTCCTTTTTTCCAATTCCCTCTCCTGGTTATCTTTCTCCGACTGTCCATCTTCTTTTACCTCCTCCTCTTCTCCCCTCCTCATTTTCCCCCTCTTACAATTTCTCCTCCTCCTCCTCCTCCTCCTTTTCCCCCTATTACAATTTACAATTCTTCTTCCTCCTCCTCCTCCCCCTCCTCCTCCTCCTCCTATCCCCTTCCACCTCCTCCTCCCCCTTTTCCCCTTCTTATAGTTCCTCCTCCTATCTTTTCCCTTGGTCTTCCTCCTTGTTTCTCTCCTTCTCGTTATCTACATGACCTCCCTTCTCTTTCTCTTTTGTCTTCTTTCTCTGAGAAGAAGAAGAGACGTACTTCGGCGACGTCGCCGGCGGGATCGAACCCGAAGACCCAGTCATAGGTCTTGCCAAAGTCCACGAAGGCTTTACTTCACATGGGCTCCCCCGAAGTGTATAAGCTCGTGTATCGTTTCGAAGGGGACAGTCCAAGCTGGGATTAAATAATATTGCTGTTTCTGCATTGTTTATCTTTTTGTTAAGAACTTCAATTTCTCTTGCTAATTTACGGTGTTGGACTGATAGTTTGCTGAGTAGCTGTCCGTATGAGGTTGCAACGTTTCGGTCTTCTCTGGAGACCATCTTCAGTCTAATTGTTTGGGTGTGTATGTGTGCGATGTTTATATACTATTTCATTTTTGATTGTTTGGATGGTGTCGTGTGAAGCGATCATCCTGATTGGCTGCATTTATTGAAGCAATTTATATAGCAGAATTAAAACCAACCATGAACATACAGGAGGTGCTCAGATGAGAGGAAGGGTGGGAGGGGTGTGGAGTATATTTAGGGATGAAATGGGTGGGAGTGTTTTTATGCCTTTCCTTTTGTGGCTACCTCCCTTGGAAGGGGGAAAAAGCCTTGGTATATGTATGTATGTATGAACATACACAGTATAGACCTCCAGATTCTCCCATCCCACAAGCGGACCTGACCTCACCTCTCCTAGTGATCCCTGATGACTACGTAGCAGCCAATCAGGATGATCGCTTCACACGACACCATCCAAACAATCAGAAATAAAATAGTATATAAACACCGCACACATACACACCCAAACAATTAGACTGAAGATGGTCTCCAGAGAAGACCGAAACGTTGCAACCTCATACGGACAGCTACTCAGCAAACTATCAGTCCAACACCGTAAATTAGCAAGAGAAATTGAAGTTCTTAACAAAAAGATAAACAATGCAGAAACAGCAATATTATTCAATCTCGTCTGTCAACAAGAGAATATATATATATATATATATATATATATATATATATATATATATATATATGCAAAAATAATCACAATAACACGTGACTAAATAATATTGCAGAAACCACAGGGAAAATAAAGTCTGAATACTAAACGTTTTCGTCTATTACGACATCCTCAGAGTACAAGAAAGAGACATAGAACACAATATTTATACAGAAATAAGAAAACTAGGGAAGGTTATAGTCACATAAAAGTTCCGTACAATATACATACACACACATTCATATATATATATATGTGTGTGTCTCTATTACCTTCGCTGTCTGCCTCCTCATCCTCCCTTCCGCCACCGCCTTCTTCGTTTCTTCCTTCTTCTTCTCCTCCTCCTCCATCTTCTCCTTCTTTTGCTCCCTTTCCTCCTCTTCTTCTTTCTCCTCCTCCACCTTCTTGTTTTGCTCCCTTTCCTCCTCTTCGTCCTCCTCCTTCTTCTTTTGTTCCTTTTCTCCTCTTCTTCCTCCTTTTCCTCCTTTTCCTCTTCTTCCTCCTCCATCTCTTCCCTTTCCCTTCATCTCCCCTTTTTCTTCCTGTTTTCCCTCTTCCTTTTTTCCAATTCCCTCTCCTGGTTATTTTTCTCCGACTGTCCATCTTCTTTTACCTCCTCTTTTTCTCCCCTCCTCATTTTCCCCCTCCTACAATTCCTCCTCCTCCTCCTCCTCCTCCTTCTCCTCCTCCTCCTTCTCCTCCTTTTCCCCCTATTACAATTTACAATTCTTCTTCCTCCTCCTCCTCCTCCCCCTCCTCCTCCTCCTCCTCCTCCTCCTCCTCCTCCTCCTCCTTCACTCGCGTGAAAGTACAGTCCCCAAAAATGACATTCCTGCTTCACGGGATAGTCCCCAGCTTGCACTGCAGGATGGAGGATGGCAAATGGTCAAGAGAGGTGCCAAACCCCGCCGGAGGGCACAGATATCATCAGGACCCACCACCTCCAACTGATTTAAAGTTTTAGAACTAGCCAAGGAGGATGAGTTTGAGACTCGTTTAGTAGGAGACTCCATAGTGAGGCACCAATCCGAAGAGTTCTGTGGCCGCTCTTCAAATGGCCGCAGAAGGTGCTATATGTATAGAGGCGCCGGACTCGATGACATCGCCGAGTCCTGTGACGAAGTCACAAAAGAAGCGGACGCTAACACGGTATTCATAATCCACGCCGGTACGAATGACGTCGAATCAACTCGATCGGAAGACCTCATCGAAAAGTACCGGAGTACAATCAGGAAATATAAAGAAAAGGTTCCCGGGAAAAACCTTGTCATCTCAGGGATCCTTCCCAGATTCCAGAGAAGGGGAAAATATTTCGACATAGACAGATTCTACGACAAAGCATTCAGTGCGAACAACAGAGTAAAATCCCTCTGTGAAAAGGAAAAAGTACACTTTGTCAACTTCTGGGACAACTTCTACTTCGATAAAACTCTTTTTGAGGACGACGGTCTCCACTTGAATATAGCCGGAGCAGCAAGGTTAGGTAGGCTGCTCAACAACAACCTGACCGACATTAGAAGAAAAAACTCATCAGCGGAGCCCCCATCAACATCCACGTAACAGAGCAAAACAGAAAAGTGGCAGATATCAATCTATGTTACGTTAATGCTCGCAGCATACGAAACAAGTTCGAAGACCTAGAGATTCTCGGAGCGACAGGCAACTATCACGTGATAGGAGTAACAGAGACATGGTTGGACACATCAAGTCGAGACTTTATAGCGGAATACTGTTTGTCAGGCTACACAATTTTCAGCTGCGAAAGAGAAAATAGAATAGGTGGTGGAGTAATCTTGTATGTCCATAACTCCCTCCAACCATCACTGTTAAAAACAGAAACAGTAACAAGTGTTGATATATTGTTTGTTGAAATAAGAACCAATTGCAGTAAATCTAAAGTAATAATTGGACTTGTTTATAGACCACCGGGTCAGCTACTAGTAAATGACGAAAAATTATTCGATCTAATCATAGAAACTAACCAACGCTGCGAGACAGTCATCATGGGAGACTTTAACTTACCGGTGAAGAGATGGGGTGAAGATTTGAGTTCGCATACAGGACGAGACTTGTATAGTAACTTACTGGAAAGTGGCCTCCACCAAGGCGTAAACAGCCCTACCCGAGGAGATAACATCCTTGACCTAATATTCTCTAAACAGAAAATCTTGTAAACGAAGTAAATATAGGCCCATTATTCAGCACTAGTGATCATCGTACCATCACATTCAAAATTAAAATGGAAGCCAATTTATCTAAGACCAGCAAAGAAAAAGTACCCGACTTCCGTAGAGCTAATTTCAATAGACTTCGATCATCACTAGAAAACTTAGACTGGAGTACAACTCCGAACGAGACTGATATTGATAAAGCGTGGGAAAACTTCATCAAGGACCTAAACAATGCTGTAAATCTCTGTGTTCCCTATCGTGAGAGACGCCCGGCAACAAATAAACCAAAGTGGTGGAATAGGGAAATTAGTAACAACCTCTCTCGTAAAAAGAATGCGTACAAAAAGTATTTATCAACTAAAAGCCAAGACGATAAACTAACACTAGACAGAATTCGCCGCGAAACAAAAACACTGATAAAGCGTAGTAAGAAAGATCTTGAAGAGTATATTGCTGAGGCAAGCAAGTCGAACCCTAAAGAATTCTATAGTTATGCGAATAAGAAGAAAACGCTCACCTGCGGCATTGGACCATTAAATGACGATGAAGGAAAACATACGGATGATGAAAATGAGATGGCCTCAATCCTTAATAATTTTTTGCATCCGTCTTCACAGACGAAGATTGCTCAGTGTATCAGCCACCAGAACATAAAATGTTCCAAAACGTTTTAAATCAACTCATAATTACAGAAAGGGATGTCGTACAAGTGATTGATAAGCTCAAAATGAACAAAGCCCCGGGACCTGACAAAATTTCACCTAGAATTCTGCAAGAAGTCAAAAATCAAATCGGTAAACCCTTGTGCATCCTCTTCAACAGATCATTAGCACTCGGTAAAGTCCCATCAGATTGGAAATGTGCTAACGTAACACCAATATTCAAGAAAGGGGACAAATCACAACCAGGCAACTACAGACCGATTAGCCTAACTTCGATTGTGTGCAAACTGCTAGAGACAATTATCCGTGACAGCGTAGTAAATTTTTTTTAGAAGAAAATAAGATTATGAAAGATTCACAACATGGCTTCCGAAGCAAACGCTCATGTCTAACTAATCTCCTTGACTTTTTTCATGACGTCTTTAACAAATACGAGGAATGTAGATCTGTTGATATAATCTATCTAGATTTTCAGAAGGCATTCGATAAAGTCCCCCATAAACGATTGCTCGACAAATTAAAAATGCACAGCATTTCTGATAATATCCACAACTGGATTAAAGATTGGCTCTCAGAGCGGAAACAGAGGGTCGTAATTAACGGGGCATCATCTAGCTGGCTCGACGTTAAAAGTGGCGTACCGCAAGGATCAGTTTTGGGACCCGTCTTGTTCTTAATATATATAAATGATCTAGATGACGGCCTCCTCTGCAAAGTATCAAAATTTGCTGATGACACAAAAATTGCCGGTAAAGTAACAACCACCAAAGAGAAAGAAACTCTACAATCCGATCTAGATAAATTATCAAGTTGGGCTAGCAAGTGGCAAATGAAATTTAACGCTAACAAATGTAAAGTTATGCACATTGGAGGTAACAATGATCACATCCAATACCAAATGAATGGCGAAATACTGGATTCAGTAACTAAAGAAAAAGATCTAGGAGTCTTAATATCAAATGATTTGAAGCCAAGTCAACATTGCTCAGAAGTTGTTAAAACAGCAAACAAATTAGTTGGCTTCATCGGAAGAATCTTCGAAAATAAATCAGAAAAAATATTGCTAAACCTCTATAACTCCTTGGTTCGTCCCCATCTAGAATACTGTGTACAATTTTGGTCCCCATACTACCAGAAAGATATTAACAAACTAGAAAGAGTACAACGGAGAGTGACCAAAATGATACCAAGGCTGAGAAATCTGCCGTATGAAGAAAGACTAAAAAATCTAAACTTGTTCTCACTCTCAAAAAGAAGAATGCGAGGAGATTTGATTGAGGTTTTGACAACATTAATGTCGACGATTACTTCTTATTAGACCAATCAAATACAAGAAAACGCAATGATTTCAAAGTAATTGGCAAAAGATTCTCTACGAACGAAAGTAAGCACTTCTTCTTTAACCGGGTTGTTAACGTGTGGAATTCGTTACCTCCCAGTCGTCGAAAGTAACACGATAACAACATTTAAAAATCGCTTAGACAAATACTTGGAATCTAATCCGCAGATAAAATATTATCCTTTGCAATAAAAGAAATGACAACCAGACCTTTAATCATAATTGGATTAATCGGATAGGATAGTGATAGCAGTAGTGTTAGTTCGAAAGTAACACGATAACAACATTTATAAATCGCTTAGACAAATACTTGGAATCTAATCCGTAGATAAATTATTATCCTTTGCAATAAAAGATATGACAACCAGACATTTAATCGTAATTGGATTAATCGGATAGGATAGTGATAGCAGTAGTATTAGTTCATCTTCTATCGCTTAGTTGCCCTGTTTCCTTAACTGTAGTGTAGTTTAGTTAACACAAACAGCCTCGTTAGGGCCAGTAGGCCTGCTGTTGTTTGTTCTTCCTTTGTGTTCCTTTGTGTTCCTCCTGTCCCCTTCCACCTCCTCCTCCCCCTTTTCCCCTTCTTATAGTTCCTCCTCCTATCTTTTCCCTTGGTCTCCCTCCTTGTCTCTCTCCTTCTCGTTATCTACATTACCTCCTTTCTCTTCCTCTTTTGTCTTCTTTCTCTGAGAAGAAGAAGAGACGTACTTCGGCGACGTCGCCGGCGGGATCGAACCCGAAGACCCAGTCATAGGTCTTGCCAAAGTCCACGAAAGCTTTACTTCACATGGGCTCCCCCGAAGTGGATAAGCTCGTGGATCGTTTCGAAGTCCTTGGAAGCACGGCCCCCAGACGAAAGGGACAGTCCAAGCTGGGCGTCGCGTTCGTTTCTCCAGCGCTTCTGTCCTCGGGGACAGTGTCGTTGTAGAAAGTAGATGATGATCACCAGTGGGGATGAGTCTCTAACCGTGGAATTATAGGTGTCTCTGGTCCGTAGTGGCGTCGCTACAGTCCCCTATAACGAGGGGGTGGGGGCTTCTGAACTGATTTCAGTAGAGATGAGTCTCCGAACTTAAGATAATAGGTGACTTTGGTCGGTAAGGGTGTCAGTGAAGTCTCCTTAAAGCATTCGCTAACCACCACTAGTGTTTGGTTAGTGGCCTACAAGGGCGCTGAGGAACCCCAGTTGTGTGTGTGTAACCCTGTGGAAACCCCAGGGGCTGAGGAACCCCGGAAGAGGGGTTCCTGAGCAGTCACTACAGGGACCGGAGGAGTTGTCGGGCCCTGCTGGCGGTCTGGTCGAAGTCATAATGCATGAGGTTGGTGTAGTCACAGAAGGGAAAGACCGGAGGACCATTCAACGTCCTTGGCTGGATGGATTCTGACCCCAAGTCTGAGAGAAAGAGAGAGAGAGAGAGAGAGAGAGAGAGAGAGAGAGAGAGAGAGAGAGAGAGAGAGAGAGAGGAAAATAAGTGAGGAAATAGACCAAAAAGAAAGAAAAAATGCGACACTTGCGGTAACCTTCCAACAGGCTCTGACATGTCTGGCAACCAGACTTCGGAAACTTCGAACTGAAGAAGAAGAAAGAGGAGTTACGGCAGGGGTTTTCTTGAGCGTTCGAAGAATTAATAAGTGTGTTTCCAGCCCCCGGCCTCAAGAAATGTGGTCCATCGGGAGACTGCAATGCCAGAAGGAGTTCCCGGGTTTCCGACCGTAATTCCGGAGGACAGGAATGCCAAAAGACGTCCTTATGTGTGGCCTAGCAGCGTAAGGCTAACATACACAAAGGTACATACAAACATAATCATATTTACATGCAGACATACAAAGATGTAGCCTAACCAAGGCACACACACACACACTTCAACCATACCAACACCCACCCCACTTCCATTTGTATCTTAGCTTTTAGTGGATGAAGTGTCACCTCTACGGACTGCAAACTGCCTGCATGAAAAGCAGTGCAGCAAGGCACAGCACCTTCACACCAGGGCCCGACAGCCGGGGCTGGTTTACCCACACAGCTTCCTTTACATGGCAACCCTCCCACCTCGTCCACAGAAGCAATTACAGAGCCGTCAAGAAGAAATCTTCCTTGGCCTTTCTCACCCATTCATAACCACTCTCCATTCATACCTATCTCTCCCCCTCTCCCTTCCCTGCTCGGCAGACATGCCCCTTGTACCCACGGCCCTATTTCACCCTATCCATCTCATTGTCGGTCTTCCCCTTAAGTCCATTTCATCCACCTCCGCCTTCTACACTCATTTTGTTAGTCTTTCTTCATTCTTTCCATATACCCTAGCCATCTCCGTATTCTTTGGTCAACCCTATCTACCAGCCGTCTTTCCACCCCCGCTCTCTGCCTCACCTCTTCATTTCTCTCTCTATACATCTTCGGAACCCCCACCACACTCCTTATATATTTCACTTTAAACACATTTTGATTCTTGTCTAAAAACCCACCATCCCGTTTCCAGTCAGTGAGAGACCCCTGTTATGGCAAAGCCCTGTCACTTGCGACAAGCCGCTGTCTTTTTTTTCCTAGGCCGATGTTGGGTCGCCTCCCCGCCTAGCCAGGACATTCGGGAACCGGTTCGGCAAGCACTTAGTGGGCCCGAGGAATCGAAAACATGGCCACCTGCTCATGAGTTAATGAACTGTATTTGCTGGACTACCCGACTCATCCTTGAAATCCAAGTCTCTGCCCCATCCAGTGTCGTGGGAACATAAGAACATAAGAATGAAGGAGACTGCAAGAGACCATAAGGCCTACACTAGGCAGCTCTGTATCCATCACCACCTGTCATCCCCATGGTGGGAAGAGTCGCCTTCCATTTGTACAGACTTCTCTTCGCGTTTCCCCCAGATACCTGCATGCCTTCTGCCACTTACGAGATCTTCGGCAGAGCGCTCAGAATCTTCGAAGTCTGCTGCTTGGCAGGCCCTCTTCGACAAAGAATTTTGGAGTCTGCCGCTCACGAGGTGGTTTCCTTCGTCAAAGAATCTTGGGAGTTCGCCGCTGACGAAGTCTACTTGGGCAAAGCGTCCGAGACGTTCAAAGTGTGCTGTTAGATCGCGTGGGCAAAGAGCAACTGGATGAATGAGGCACCAAACCCAAGAGGTTACATGTTGGGAACATCTTGCTAGGGTTTCTCTCGCGTAATGTATAAGTGCATATACAGACATTTATATGTATGTATGTATAGGTCACCAGAAGAAAAAACCTAGTGAACTAAAGGTTTATCCATTTACACACACACACACACACACACACACACACACACACACACACACACACACACACACACACACACACACACACACACACACACACACACACACACACACACACACACACACACACACACACACACACACACACACACACACACACACACACGCACACATCCCCTGGAAGAACTTAAAACTGACCGAGGAAAAAAAGATTATGCAGATCTCATAGTCTACACTGGTGGGTCACAACCACTGATCTATATAACACCTGGATAGCGTATACGGGCCGTGGGCTGCCCCAGGAGTGAGGCGGGCAGGCGGGACATGGCCGCCATAATGGAAGTACCAAAACAGCAAGTGTGAACCGCTCCGCCGGTCATGGGACACTGATCTATATAACACCATTTTTAGATCAGTGTCATGGGAGCTGTCGTGTTACTCTCGTGGCCTGTGATCCAAGCATGATTGGGTATATAATGGCCACACAATTCGTCGCTGTTGGGCCTTCCGTATACATACATACATACATACATACGTACGTACATACATATACAAGGTGTATATCAAAATAGCATCATCACAATAAAATAATATATTGATATTTATTACCTCTAGCAGAAATAACCATTTATATACATAAACTTGTGCATGTATATGGATGAGTTGGCACTGACAAATTATAATTCCAGTATATATTATAACTTCAAGGGAATGTTACACAGACAACAAATGGGATAATGATATATAGTCAAAATATTATAGGGATAATAATAGATCTATACTAGCATTTAACGGAATAAATATCCCTATAACATTTGATTACTGTACTGCTTATCGTTATTGGTGCTTGAATAAAACAAGTTTTGATAACTCCTTCCTCACTTTGACACCGGTTACTTTTTGAGAATACAATTTGGAGATATGATGGAGCCTGATTTTGCAGAAGCACGTGACGATACACTTGATCAAATTGACGATGTGGTTAGAATCCGGGGTTGTGTCGAACATGTGGAAAGATAGAGAAATTGCCATATCTATGATCTAAATTGTTTCAAATAGTAAAATATCGCATTAAAGTGGTGAACATGTAAGGGGCCATTCAAAGAGTATGTAACGCTAGGTAGATGCGATGCGTTACGAGGGTGTGGGGGTGTTTTCAACAGTGCTACGCAACGCTAATAATGGTTATTTATATTTATTTATTGATTTATGTCATAAATTATGCACTGAAATAGCATATCCTTAATAGATCGAGCAATAAATATCGAGCAAAAAAATCCAAAAACATCATACCATGTTTCATTCTTTGATGCAATCGTAAACAATTTCACACAGGACAAATAAAAATGAGTATGTTTTGGTGAGAAGTCTGAGAAGTCAAGGGGGAGGGGTGTTTGGCGGATCTGGCCCACACTTGATGGGGGTGCCGAGTTGTAATCAGTTGTAATCAGTGTTAAGTAATACAGGGAGGTGTAACGCCCAGTGTTACGTAGTGTTACATGAGGAATTTCACCAGAAAAAACGTTACATAATTTTTGAACGGGCCCCGAATAGTAATTCAGCCCATCTAATATGAATTCCTCACACTTCACAATATAGAAAAAACCTACACATGTAATCAGGAAGAACAACTGGTTCTATACAGCTACACAGCTCTCGACAGCGTTTGAGCCTTATAAGATATCTTTATATGATAAATATCTATCCTGCTATTGCCACGATTACATTCGTGACAAATGGGTTGCTGCTAGATCTATTTCTTACAGATAATAAATACATAGCATTAACATGACAACACCTAACAAAACAGTTGGTGGGCAACATTTTATGGCTCCTGATGGCCGCATCATTTGTTGATGGGTATCGGGATGTTTTGGGTAATAAAACCTTAATTTACTTACGAGTGGAAGGACTACTCACATCCACCTTTTCTCCGGTTGGTGCAGTTGAATGCAGCACAAGTTGGCATTGTAAAATGATCGTTGAATATGTATATGGGAACGAAAGCTGCCGAGAACTGTAACTGTATGAGATCAGTGATTGCGTGGCGTGACTTTGTTTTGGTACTAACATCATGGCTGCCGCCGACCTCATAATCTCGACACCGATCCGTGATCCAGTTATATCTAGATCAGTGGTCACAACGCGTGGACCATAATGAACTCCACCAGTGGACCAGAGTCTCGCAGTGTGACCCACAGGCGTAAACCTGGTAAGAGTTATTGGATGCAACACGACTATTTGAGTCAAATTCAGTCTCCTGAGGTTAATGAACAGCAGTGTATAAGTATGGGGGAACCTGAGAGAACACATTGAGCACCCGTTGTTATCGCACAAGCAGAAAATAGAAATAAATAAATAGATGAATAAATTAATAAGATTAGAATAAAATGCATATATATATGAAGAAATCACTTGAGCGCGTGACCGAGCGCTTTCGTATATAGGAATAGACGAAAGCGCTCGGTCTCCTTTCTGTTATTTTCATATTGTTTTTTCTGTATATATATATATATATATATATATATATATATATATATATATATATATATATATATGACATAATTTTCTTTACTTTTCAAATGCATGAAAATTATATAGAAATTGATGGCCATCCCGTATTGAATATAATCCTTGTCATCTTTTGTATTTATATGCATATATAGATTTGTCAATTTTAATGTAATCTGACAAGCGAAAATTGACTCGTTAGCTCCTAGATCAATTTCTTTGAGGTCAATAGAAATAATCTGGCGTTAGAACCCAGAACGAAATTAGAATTGAGAACCACAGGAATTGGTAGGGAAAGTTCCAGCATCAATCGCCCTCAACCGCAAGCCTCAATTCTGAAGGGGCAAATCACGGAGTCACAATTTTTTTTTTTTCTCATGCAAGATGATTATATACAGATACAAAGCTTACTTTTAGATACGGTTACGCTAGTCAACGGAATGGTAGGATCCCAACAGATTACATTGAATTTCGTTCAAGGTTGGAGTGTGAAGTTACGCTCCAACCTTGGACGAAATCCAATCGAATCTTTGGAATCCAACCATTCCGTTGACTAGTGTAACTGTACCTTGAGACAAAATAACATGATAAAGAATACTGCTAATGTCACTGAACTAATAACAATGTAGGAATTTTGTCTAATATAAAATTAAAAGATCTTATTCAGCTGAGGGCTAGCCCAACGACGCCCAAGTAACTTCCATCGATTTGTTGTCTTATGGCTCCTGCTGGCCTGCAACTAAATGCTTCTTATAGCCCAAGTGAAAATGCTCCAGCCTCGCGAGGCTTATTCGAAAAGCCCGAAATTTCTTTCCAAAGAACAAAATATCGTTTTTCGTGATCGTTTTCCTTGTGGTTTGCCCAATTATATCATCTTATTATGAAGCCCAATCATACATACATACATATACCAAGGCTTTTTCCCCCTTTCAAGGGAGGTAGCCAAAAAGGGAAAGGCATAAAAACACTCCCACCCATTTCATCCCTAAATACACTCCACACCCCTCCCACCCTTCCTCTCATCTGAGCACCTCCTGGATGACGGGTCATCCCTGCACCCTGCCCACCGCCCTGGGTCAGAAGCAGTGTCGCAAGACACAGTACATCCACAGCGAGGCCGCTTCATTTAATCGGCGACCCCCCCTCTCCGTCCCCCTTTGCATATAAGGCGAGGACGGGGAGAAATCCCTTCGGGCTGCGTCAAAATTTACTCACACATACTACCCCACCCCCCACTTCCCCGCCCATTCCTCCTCATGCAGTCACAACATCATCCACATACAACCATTCTCCACTCACCTCTGTCTTCCGTCCTCTCCCTTCCTTCCTCAACAGACATTCCCCTCTTCCCCAAAGCCCCCTTCACCCCATCCATCCACCTCATCCTAGGACGTCCCCTCATGTTCACTCCCTCCACATCTGCCTTCCATACCTCTTTTACTAGTCTTTCTTCACTCATTCTTTCCATGTGTCCAAACCATCCTAATATTCTTTCATCAACCCTATCTCCCAGCTCCTTTTTCACCCCTGTTCTCCTCCTCACCTCCTCATTTCTCACTCTATCCAGCCTAGTAACCCCCACCATACTTCTCAGACACCTCATCTCAAACACATTCAAACTCCTTCTCTCTTCTTCTCTTATGTTCCACGTTTCTGCCCCATACAGTGCTGTTGGCACAATCACTCCTTCATACAGTCTCCTCTTCGCATCCATTCCCAAATGTCTATTTCTCATTACACTCTTTAAACCACCAAGGCATTTACTCGCTTCTCTCAATCTACATTCTACCTCCACCTTCACTCCACCTTTTCCTGCTACACTTGCACCCAAGTATCTAAAACTATCCACTTCCTCCAGTCGCTCTCCCTTAATGTTCACTTCCAGTCTACTGCCACTTTCACCCCTTGTACATCTCATCACCTTACTTTTACCCACATTTATCTTTAGCTTTCTTCTATCACATACTCTCCCAAACTCTGCCACCAGCTTCCTCAATCCCTCCTCTGACCCTGCCACAAGCGCAGTGTCGTCCGCAAACAACAACTGGCTCACCTCCCACTTTTCTCCATTTTCTTTAACCATCTCCAGTCCCTGACTCACTACCCTAGCATTCACCTCTCGCACCACCCCATCCATGTATAAGTTGATCAGCCAGGGCGACATAACGCATCCTTGACGAAGTCCCACCTTTACTTCAAACCACTCACTCTCTCCATTTCTAATCCTAACACATGCTCTACTACTCTCATAAAAACTCTTGACAGCTCCCAAAAGCTTTCCTCCTATCCCATAAATCTGCATAACCTCCCACAGTGCCTTTCTGTCTACCCTATCATAAGCCTTTTCCAGATCCATGAAAGCCCAAAAAACATCCTTCCCCTTTCCTATAGCTTTCTCACATATCTGTCTTACCACAAAGATCTGATCTACACAACATCTACCCGTCCTAAATCCACACTGTTCCATTTTTTGGTGGAAGGTAAGCTGAGAGTGGAGGATAGATGGAGAAGGAGGAAAGGGACAAAAGGTAGGGAGGTTCTTAGAGTGAACTCCTTGAATGAAAAGGAAAAGGAGAAGGAGTACGAAAAGAAGCTGAAGGAGGAGTGGGAGGGAGTAAAGGATAGAGCAGAGATGGGTGTGGAGGAGGAATGGGGATGGTTCAAGGAGGGAGTCTTAAAGTGTGCAAGGATGGTGTGTGGAACAAGAAGGACAGGGGGAAATAGAAGAAAGGGTAGTGAATGGTGGGATGAGGAAACAAAGAAGGCTGTAGAAGAGAAGAAGCGAGCTTTCACAGATTGGTTACAAAAGAGGACAGGGGAGTCATATGAGACGTACAAAGAAAAGAAAAGAGAAGTAAAGCAAAAGGTAAAGGAGGCAAAGAGGAGAGCAGATGTGAAATGGGGTAGGAGTATGACAGAAAATTTTGAAAGTAATAAAAAGATGTTTTGGAAAGAAATTAAGAGAGGAAGAGGAGGCGAATCAAGTAGGGAAGAAAAGGTAAAAGGTACAGATGGAGAGTTGATAATGGAAGAGATGGCAGTGAGGGGAAGATGGGCAGAATATTTTAGGGAGTTGCTGAATGTGAAGGAGGATAGGGAAGGAAAGATAGCTGCAGTGGGAAATGCGAAGAAAATGAGAGTGATGAGTGAGGAGAATGGAGGAGAAATAAGGAAGGATGAGGTGAAGGCAGCTGTAAAGATGATGAAAGCAGGTAAGGCACCTGGTCTGGATGGAAGCCCAATCATAAAACCCAAAAAACTTGCACATCAAGACTTCAATGTCTTTTTTCGCACCGAGTCTGTCCATCTACTAAGCCCATTCAAAAAAGCCCATAATCAATCTTCAGAGCCTATAAGGTCTTTGTAATGACCTTTTCATATCAACTTTGGCTCGTACGTCGGAAGCCTGTTGGAAAAAGCCCATGATTTTCTCCTCGAGGACCTTATGGTCT
Organism: Oratosquilla oratoria; assembly: GCF_046742065.1. NCBI lineage: Eukaryota > Metazoa > Arthropoda > Malacostraca > Stomatopoda > Squillidae > Oratosquilla > Oratosquilla oratoria. The sequence continues at coordinate 32,504 of NW_027467676.1, read as the reverse complement.
CTTCAATGACCTTTTGGCCCTTTTTCTTAGTCCGTTTGAAAAAGCCCGTAAGTTCTTCAATGTCCATAAAGGTCTTGACAAAGACGCGACGGGTGCCCGGGCCATGGCGTGGTCTTGAAGGGACTTTTGAGTCTTTGTCCGCAAGAGTTCGGGGGAGCGCCAGTCACTGCATGGCTTGCCAAGCCATTCTTCGAAGGGACGTTCTTCGGTGGCGTCTTATCCCCAGGAGGGACAGCTTTCTTCTGAGCCCAAAAGTAAAAATCTTCTTCCCCCAACTTCCTTCCTCTTCCGCGGGGCAAGACCACTCCTGGGCACAAGCTTCCTCACGACACAGATTGATAGTGTAACAAAGAATGACAGTAGAATAGTAGTAGTAGTATAAGTACCATTATATATGTATGAATTATTATTATTATTATTATTATTATTATTATTATTATTATTATTATTATTATTATTATTATTATTATTATTATTATTATTATTATTATTATTATTATTATTGTTGTTGTTGTTGTTGTTGTTGTTGTCATTGGTATTATTACTATCACAGACAAGGGGACAAGATACAAGGATGACCCTACATCCAGGAGGTGCCGAGATAAAGAGGGAGGGAAGAGGGTAGAGGGGAGTGGAGTATGTAGGGGACATTTGTATGTATGTATGTATGTATAGGTCAACAGAAGAAAAAACCTAGTGAACTAAAGGTTTATCCATTTACACACACACACACACACACACACACACACACACACACACACACACACACACACACACACACACACACACACACACAGACGCACACACACACACACACACACGCACACGCACACATCCCCTGCAAGAACTTAAAACTAACCGAGGAAAAAAAAGATTATGCAGATCTCATAGTCTACACTGGTGGGTCACAACGCGTGGACAATAATGAACTCCCCCAGTGGACCAGAGTCTCGCAGTGTGATCCACATACGTAAACCTGGTAAGAGTTATTGGATGCAACACGACTAATTTGAGTCAAAGTCAGTCTCCTGAGGTTAATGAACAGCAGTGTATAAGTATGGGGGAACTTGAGAGAACACATTGAGCACCCGTTGTTATCGCACAACCAGAAAATAGAAATAGATAAATAGATGAATAAATTAATAAGATTAGAATAAAATTATATATATATATATATATATATATATATATATATATATATATGTGTGTGTGTGTGTGTGTGTGTGTGTGTGTGTGTGTATATATATATATATATATATATATATATATATATATATATGTGTGTGTGTGTGTGTGTGTGTGTGTGTGTGTGTGTGTGTGTGTGTGTGTGTGTGTGTGTGTGTGTGTGTGTGTGTGTGTGTGCAGAAATCACTTGAACACGTGACCGAACGCTTTCGTATATAAGACGAAAGCGCTCGGTCTCCTTTCTGTTATTTTCCTATTGTTTTTTCTGCATATATATATATATATATATATATATATATATATATATATATATATATATATATCGATAATTTTTGTGACAGTTGCATGCAGGATTCGAACCCGCTGTACTCGGCCGTCCGTAAATTACCTTCCCAGTGCCCTAACCACTAGACCACAGAGGCTATGAAATCCTTGAAACCTGGAACCGAACTGATTCCCGAGGGAAGGAAGATCACTTATACGGCGATCCGAAATTCCTGTTTTACTCAAGGAAAAGCCCACCAGTGGAATGGGGTAAGGACCGGGTCGAACCCCTTTCACGCTTATCGCCATTGTAAGTATGAGAGTAATTCGCTAATAGCAGCGACATCAAACCGATAATTTTTGTGACAGTTGCATGCAGGATTCGAACCCGCTGTACTCGGCCATCCGTAAATTACCTTCCCAGTGCCCTAACCACTAGACCACAGAGGCTATAAAGTCCTTGAAACCTGGAACCGAACTGATTCCCGAGGGAAGGAAGATCACTTATACGGCGATCCGAAATTCCTGTTTTACTCAAGGAAAAGCCCACCAGTGGAATGGGGTAAGGACCGGGTCGAACCCCTTTCACGCTTATCGCCATTGTAAGTATGAGAGTAATTCGCTAATAGCAGCGACATCAAACCGATAATTTTTGTGACAGTTGCATACAGGATTCGAACCCGCTGTACTCGGCCATCCGTAAATTACCTTCCCAGTGCTCTAACCACTAGACCACAGAGGCTATAAAATCCTTGAAACCTGGAACCGAACTGATTCCCGAGGGAAGGAAGATCACTTATACGGGAATCAGTTCGGTTCCAGGTTTCAAGGATTTTATAGCCTCTGTGGTCTAGTGGTTAGGGCACTGGGAAGGTTTTGTCCTCTCCAAAAATTATAAAATGAGGTCTATCACCAGTTGCTACATTAATTTGATTGTTCAGGGTACACTTAACACAAGGAATCCAAGTGTCCCAAGTTACACTATGAGGACTTATTAGGGTTCTAAGACATATAATTATCTTTTTGTTTAACCTTTCTACTACCCCGTCACCTTTGGGATGATTCACGAGTATATTGACTTTCTTGATGTGGAATACATTACATAGATTTTCCAAGATTTTGTTATTAAATTTAGTCCCATTATCTGAAACTAAGATATTAGGTGTAGTAAAATTACAGATTATCTGATCATAGATTACGGAAGTAATAGTTTCAGCTTTCTTATTGATTATGGGTTGTAATATACAGAATCTTGAAAAATAATCAATAGCAACAAATAGGTATTTAAAGCCGTTCTCGGACATAGGTAATTCTAATGTATCAATGTGAACTCTTCCCCAAGGTTTCTGTGGAATGGGATAGGTGAGTATAGGAGCAGGTTTTGGTGTATTTCCCTTCACCTTTACACATTTTACACACTTTTCTATATAATCATATATAGTTTTCTTCATACCTGGCCAAAAGTATTTAAGTTGTGCTTGTCTATAAGTTTTATCCTTTCCAGGATGTGAACTACAATCACTATCATGAAGTAACTTCAATATCTCATTTACAAGAGTTTGTGGTATAACCAACTAATTTACTTGACCTCTAGAAATATCTTTCCCATTTACAAATGTTTTCCTATACAAAATTCCATTAGTCAAATGAAATTCCTCTATCTTATACCCCTTTGGTAGCTTTGGAGGATCTCCTCATGGGTTCATCAAATGCTTGATTATTGAATCACATGTCTCATCATCTCTCTGTTCTCCTATTAGCATTTCTTCATCTAAAGTTACTAATTCTTCTAAACTACAAATAAAATTAATCAACCCAGTCCCAGTCATTGGTTGACTAATGTTTCTAGAAAGTGGATCTGCTACATTCCTTCTACCCGGAATATATTCAAATTGAACTTCATAGCACTGAAGTATCGCAAACCATCAAGCAAGTCTGCCTCTAAGATTCTTATGCTTAAATAAGTTCTGAATAGCTGTGTGATCAGTCCAAACTCTGATGGGATACCCTAGGATCATATCCCTAAAACTTTCTAAGGAATAAATTACTGCTAAAGTTTCTCTTTCTGTTATAGAGTAGTTTCTCTCCGCACTATTACAAAGTCTTGATGTGTAAGCTATGGGTTTCAAAGTTCCATTTCTCTCTTGCATGAGTATGCCTCCTAATCCTATGTCAGACGCATCAGTACAAAGGATGAATTCTTTTTCATACATACATACATACATATACCAAGGCTTTTCCCCCCTTCCAAGAGAGGTAGCCAAAAAGGGAAAGGCATAAAAACACTCCCACCCATTTCATCCCTAAACACACTCCACACCCCTCCCACCCTCCCTCTCATCTGAGCACCTCCTGGATGACGGGTCATCCCTGCACCCTGCCCACCGCCCTGGGTCAGAAGCAGTGTCGCAAGACACAGCACATCCACAGCAAGGCCGCTTCATTTAATCGGCGACCCCCCCTCTCCGTCCCCCCTTGCATATAAGGAGAGGACGGGGAGAAATCCTTTCGGGCTGCGTCCAAATTTACTCACACATACTACCCCACCCCCCACCCATTCCTCCTCATGCAATCACAACATCATCCATATACAACCATTCTCCACTCACCTCTGTCTTCCGTCCTCTCCCTTCCTTCCTCAACAGACATTCCCCTCTTCCCCAAAGCCCCCTTCACCCCATCCATCCACCTCATCCTAGGACGTCCCCTCATGTTCACTCCCTCCACATCTGCCTTCCATATCTCTTTTACTAGTCTTTCTTCACTCATTCTTTCCATGTGTCCAAACCATCCTAATATTCTTTCATCAACCCTATCTCCCAGCTCCTTTTTCACCCCTGTTCTCCTCCTCACCTCCTCATTTCTCACTCTATCCAGCCTAGTAACCCCCACCATACTTCTCAGACACCTCATCTCAAACACATTCAAACTCCTTCTCTCTTCTTCTCTTATGTTCCACGTTTCTGCCCCATACAGTGCTGTTGGCACAATCACTCCTTCATACAGTCTCCTCTTCGTATCCATTCCCAAATGTCTATTCCTCATTACACTCTTTAATCCACCAAGGCATTTACTCGCTTCTCTCAATCTACATTCTACCTCCACCTTCACTCCACCTTTTCCTGCTACACTTGCACCCAAGTATCTAAAACTATCCACTTCCTCCAGTCGCTCTCCCTTAATGTTCACTTCCAGTCTACTGCCACTTTCACCCCTTGTACATCTCATCACCTTACTTTTACCCACATTTATCTTTAGCTTTCTTCTATCACATACTCTCCCAAACTCTGCCACCAGCTTCCTCAATCCCTCCTCTGACCCTGCCACAAGCGCAGTGTCGTCCGCAAACAACAGCTGGCTCACCTCCCACTTTTCTCCATTTTCTTTAACCATCTCCAATCCCTGACCCACTACCCTAGCATTCACCTCTCGCACCACCCCATCCATGTATAAGTTGAACAGCCAGGGCGACATAACGCATCCTTGACGAAGTCCCACCTTTACTTCAAACCACTCACTTTCTCCATTTCTAATCCTGACACAAGCTCTACTACTCTCATAAAAACTCTTGACAGCTCCCAAAAGTTTTCCTCCTATCCCATAAATCTGCATAACCTCCCACAGTGCCTTTCTGTCTACCCTATCATAAGCCTTTTCCAGATCCATAAAAGCCCAAAAAACATCCTTCCCCTTTCCTATAGCTTTCTCACATATCTGTCTTACCACAAAGATCTGATCTACACAACCTCTACCTGTCCTAAATCCACACTGTTCCTCACCAATTACTCCTTCTGTTCCTCTCCTAATCCTCTCAATTAAGATCCTCCCATAAGCCTTCCCTACTACACTTAACAGGCTAATCCCTCTGGAACTACTACATTCACACTTGTCCCCCTTTCCCTTGTAAAGAGGAACTATACAGGCACTTCTCCAGTCCTCCGGTTCTCTACCCTCTCTCCAGCAAACATTAAATAACCTCACCAACCAGTCCACCATCACTGAACCTCCCTTTTTCAGACATTCTGCATGGCATCCATCCAGACCAGGTGCCTTACCTGCTTTCATCATTTTTACAACTGCCTTCACCTCATCCTTCCTTATTTCTCCTCCATTCTCCTCACTCCTCACTCTCATTTTCTTTGCATTTCCCACTGCAGCTATCTTTCCTTCCCTATCCTCCTTGACATTTAGCAACTCCCTAAAATATTCTGCCCATCTTCCCCTTACTGCCATCTCTTCCATTATCATCTCTCCATCTGTACCTTTTACCTTTTCTTCCCTACTTGATTCGCCTCCTCTTCCTCTCTTAATTTCTTTCCAAAACATCTTTTTATTACTTTCAAAATTTTCTGTCATACTCCTACCCCATTTCACATCTGCTCTCCTCTTTGCCTCCTTTACCTTTTGCTTTACTTCTCTTTTCTTTTCTTTGTACGTCTCATATGACTCCCCCGTCCTCTTTTGTAACCAATCTGTGAATGCTCGCTTCTTCTCTTCTACAACCTTCTTTGTTTCCTCATCCCACCATTCACTACCCTTTCTTCTATTTCCCCCTGTCCTTCTTGTTCCACACACCATCCTTGCACACTTTAAGACTCCCTCCTTGAACCATCCCCATTCCTCCTCCACCCCCATCTCTGCTCCATCCTTTACTCCCTCCCACTCCTCCTTCAGCTTCTTTTCGTACTCCTTCTCCTTTTCCTTTTCATTCAAGGAGTTCACTCTAAGCACCTCCCTACCTTTTGTCCCTTTCCTCTTTCTCCATCTATCCTCCACTCTCAGCTTACCTTCCACCAAAAAATGATCTGATATTCCCCCACCCTCTCCCCTTAGCACATGTACATCCTTAACTCTTCCTATCATAATCCTATTTACCACTACATAATCCATTAGCGCTCTATCTACCACCCTTCCCTCCACCACCCTCTCCCATGTGTACTTATGCTTGACTTTCTTCCGAAACACTGTATTTGCTATCATCAACTCTCTTTCTAGACACATTTCCACCATCAACTCTCCACTACGATTCTTTCCTGGAACTCCACACTTCCCAACCACTCCATCGATTGGACCATTTCCCACCCTAGCATTAAGGTCTCCCAGTACTATTACATTGACATTTCTTCCTAAACCCTCTATGCACTCATTTAAATTTATCCAAAAGGCCTCCCTTTCTTCCACGCTCTTCTCACTGCCAGGCCCATATGCACTTACAAAGACCCACATCTCCTTTCCCAGTTTCACCTTCATCCACATTATCCTTGAGGAAACCTCCTTCCACTCCACTACCTGTTTACCTATCTCCTCACTTACTAGAATAGCCACCCCTTCCCTCCCTCGCCCTCTCTTCACTCCTGATAACCTCCCACTTACACTCCCAAACTTACTCTCACCCTTCCCTTTCAACTTAGTTTCACTCAAAGCCAACACATCCATCTTTCTTCTCACAAACATACTACCTATCTCTTCCCTTTTACTCTCATCTGTACCACATCCACGCACATTAAAAGATCCAAACCTTAGGGTGCTGGCCCGAGTCCCTCTAGCACCCCTTATGCCTTCACTTTTGTTTTTAGGATATATGCCCCGTGGGGCTACAGGGAGAAGGAAAAATTAGAATAGGTGAACTCGTGAGTTTCTCTTTCAACTTGTCAAAAGCTTGCTGTTGTGCAGGTCCCCATATGAACTTTGAGTCCTTTCTTAACAATGAACTTAGTGGATTAGCAATGTCAGCATAACTTTGAATGAATTTTCTATAATATCTTGTTAATCCCAAAAAGCTCCTAACCTTGTCTACATTGGTTGGAACTGGAAAATTCTTGACAGCGTCAACCTTTGAATTTACTGTACTAAGTCCGTGTCTGTCTATCTTATGTCCTAAGTAAATGACACTGTCTTGCAAGAACTTACATTTTTCAAGTTTTACTTTTAACCCTGCTTCTCCTAGTCTTGAGAATATCAAATCCAATTTCTTAAAGTGCTCCACGGCAGTCTGAGAAACTATTAAAATGTCATCTAGAAATACACTGGCAGTGTTTCCTAACAATCCATCTAGAATAGTATTCATTAATCTCATGTAAGTTAATGGACTATTACATAACCCAAATGGCATTCTCTTGAACTCATAATGTCCTGTTGTAGTAGAAAATGCTGTAAACTCTCTTGAATCTTCATGCAATTCTATTTGCCAAAAAGCTGATTTGATATCTATAGTACTAAAATATCTATTCTCAGTTCCCAAACTTCTCAAAATGTCACCGATAATGGGTAATGGTAACCTATCACGAATGGTGTGCTTATTCAATTCCCTGTAATCAATAACTGGGCGCATAGTTCCATCAGACTTTGGTACTAAGGTGAAATACACGCTGAGTATTTCACCTGATAAAGAATACTGCCAATGTCACTGAACTAATAACAATGTAGGAATTTTGTCTAATATAAAACCAAAGGATTTTATTCAGCTGAGGGCTAGCCCAACGACGCCCAAGTAACTTGTGTCGATTTGTTGTCTTATGGCTCCTGCTGGCCTGCAACTAAAAGCTTCTTTTAGCCCAAGTGAAAATGCTCCAGCCTCGCGAGGCTTATTCGAAAAGTCCGAAATTTCTTTCCAAAAGAACAAAAGATCGTTTTTCGTGATCGTTTTCCTTGTGGTTTGCCCAATTATATCATCTTATTATGGAGCCCAATCATAAAGCCCAAAAAACTTGCACATCAAGACTTCAATGTCTTTTTTCGCACCGAGTCTGTCCATTTACTAAGCCCATTCAAAAAAGCCCATAATCAATCTTCAGAGCCTATAAGGTCTTTGTAATGACCTTTTGACATCAACTTTGGCTCGTACGTCGGAAGCCTGTTGGAAAAAGCCCATGATTTTCTCCTGGAGGACCGTATGGTCTCTTCAATGACCTTTTGGCCCTTTTTCTTAGCCCTTTTGAAAAAGGCCGTAGGTTCTTCAATGTCCATAAAGGTCTTGACAAAGACTTGTCGGGTGCCCGGGCCATGGCGTCGTGTTGAAGGGACTTTGAGTCTTTGTCCGCAAGAGTTCGGGGGAGCGCCAGTCACTGCATGGCTTGCCAAGCCATTCATCGAAGGGACGTTCTTCGGTGGCGTCTTATCCCCCAACTTCCTTCCTCTTCCGCGGGGCAAGACTTCTCCTGAGCACAAGCTTCCTCACGACACAGATTGATAGTGTAACAAAGAATGACAGTAGAATAGTAGTAGTAGTATAAGTATCATTATACATGTATGAATTATCATTATTATTATTATTATTATTATTGTTATTATTATTATTATTATTATCATTTTTTTCATTATTATTATTATTATTATTATTATTATTATTATCATAATTATTATTATTATTGTTGTTGTTGTTGGATTTGTTGTTGTTGTTGTTGTTGTTGTCATTGGTATTATTACTATCACACACAAGTGGGCAAGATACAGGGATGACCCATCATCCAGGAGGTGCCGAGATAAGAGGGAGGGAAGAGGGTAGGGGGGAGTGGAGTATGTAGTGGATGGAATAATGGGTGGGAGTGGTTTCTATGCCTTTGTCTTTTGGCTATCTCCCGTGTAAGAGGGAAAAAGCCTTTGGTATATATGTATGTATATATATATATATATATATATATATATATATATATGTATATATATATATGTATATATATATATATATATATATATATATATATATATATGTGTGTGTGTGTGTGTGTGTGTGTGTGTGTGTGTGTGCGTGTACATATATATATATATATATATATATATATATATGTGTGTGTGTGTGTGTGTGTGTGTGTGTGTGTGTGTGTGTGTGTGTGTGTGTGTGTGTGTGTGTGTGTGTGTGTGTGTGTGTGTGTGTGTGTGTGTGTGTGTGTGTGTGTGTGTGTGCAAAAATAATCACAATAACACGTGACTAAATAATATTGCAGAAACCACAGGGAAAATAAAGTCGGAATACTAAACGTTTTCGTCTATTACGACATCCTCATAGTACAAGAAAGAGACATAGAACACAATATTTATACAGAAATAAGAAAACTAGGGAAGATTATAGTCACATAAAAGTTCCGTACAATATACATACACACACATTCATATACAAATGGAACTAATGATAGTCATAATAAAACAATAAAACAGGAAATACAATGGAGCAAAACTATGTGGCCGAAATGTCCACAGGACATCTGGCATAATTAGGAGCCATGATACTGCTTTACTATCCTATTAATTATGAAATTATCTAGTTTAAATAAACCTAAACTCACGTTGATATTGTTATCATTTTTTTTTATAAAACTGGATTCAAAAATGTTCCTTTCTAAAACAGAATTACAAACAACAATTTTGCTAGCATTGTCCCAGTCAATATTATGGTTAGTGTCCCTTACATGGACAAAAACCCCACTAGATATTTGGCCCGTCCTTATACTATATCTGTGTTGATTCATCCTAACATTTAATTCTTTACCAGTTTGGCCAATGTAACAGGAGCTACAGTGTTTACAAGGAATCTTATAGATACATCCTACAATGGCTTCTGCAATATATATATATATATATATATATATATATATATATATATATATATATATATATATATATATATATATATATATATATATATATATATGTTTTATCAACCACAATGCACTTTAATTCGAAGCCATATAGGCGCATGCAGAAATTGTAACGAGGGACGCCCAAAGACTCGAACCCATGCGGCGAGAACGTTACAAGTGCCGAGTGACTTAAACCAATACACCACCAAGAGAGCTATAAGTTAAACGCAAGTTTTCTTATATATATATCTGTATGCTCGAGTTCATACACATACACGAAAGTTTGTGTCTTGATGGTGTATTGTTTTAAGTCACTCGGCACTTGTAACGTTCTCGCCGCATGGGTTCGAGTCCTTGGGCGTCCCTCGTTACAATTTCTGCATGCACCTATATGGCTTAGAATTAAAGTGCATTGTGGTTGATAAAACGTATCTCTAAACACTGGGACCCAGTAAGTATATTCGTGTGCGTATCCCAAGCCCGGCTGATAAAGGAAGAGGGTTACCCCGACAGGCCCAGCTAGCTAGCTGTTTGCATATTTTTGTAGCCTGTCAGTTAATGGGGTACATGCGATATTATTATTATTATTATTATTATTATTATTATTATTATTATTATCATTATTACCATTACTATTATTATTATTTCATTATTGCGGCTATCACCAGTCAAGCTGGTGAAGGGGTGTATTACTTGTAGGTACGGTTATACACGTCTTATCGTGTACACCGCACGTGGGACGGGCGCAGCTGACAGATAGTCTGTACAGTGTGGTCTAGGTGTAATATGTTGTATCAGATGTTTGTGTTTGTCGTGCAGTTTTTCTAGGTGTCTTGAGTGAAGTTTGTGTTTGTGTTGGTTGAGTGGACGGATGTTGGAAATTTGGTGTAGAGACTCAGTGGTTCTGAAGTCGCTCCATCGCGAGCCCGTGATGAACTGGACAGCGGCATTCTGAACCTTCTGATGCTCGTAGTTATTAGTGGCACATGTCAGCTGGCTTAGTCCCGGGGATTGGCACAGAATCGGTCTGACGAGGGCCAGGTACAATCGACGTTTGGTTCTCAGTGTTGCATTTTTGAAGCGTCTGAGCTTACCCAGCACAGCCCTAGCCTTCGCTCCCTGCTTGCGGAAGTGTGGGGTCCAGGTAAGGCCACTATCAAGTGTGCTACCCAGCACACGGGTATGGTCCTTCGCTGGGATGTTTGTGTTGTTTATTTTAAGAGGAGTGTTTGTGATTGTTCTGTTGGTTCGTTTGCAGGAGAAGTATACAGCATTGCATTTCGACGCGTTGGTCTTAATGCACCACTATTGCTCCCACGCGTGTGCCCCGTCTAGGATGTTTTGCATTACGTGTAACGCTCCCTGCAGCGTTTTGTGTCTGCTTATGTGGTTAGTGTCGTCCGCATACGAGAGTTAGAGCCTGGTTGCGCGGATAAGCTGGCTCTGGCAGGTCATTCGTATAAAGATTGTACAGAGTGGGGGCAAGGACTGACCCTTGCGGTACTCCAGCCTTCGGCACAAAAGGTTGGGACAGACAGCCTGTCGTCCAGGTAGTTGCAGAGCAACCTTGTGAACGGCAGGACAAAGTCGAAGTTGTGGTACAATTTGTACTTAAGGCCTTCATGCCAGACAGTATCGAATGCCTTCTCCACATCCTTACAAACCAAAATGGCCTTACCAGGGCGACCGTCTGGCGGTCTTTGAACCCATTGAGTGATCATGGATATTACGTCGTCTGCACCGCGCCCCGGCCGAAAACCAAACTGGCAGTCCCTCAGCACATTCTCCGTCTCTAGGTACTCGGTCAGGCGGCGGCATAAGACGTGCTCAAACACCTTTCCAAAGTACTCCAGAAGGGAGATGGGCCGGTATGAAAGGGGGGCGGAGGCGGGTTTGTGGGGTTTAGGAATGAGGATGGTATGGGAGGCTTTGAATAGTTGTGGGAAGTACCCAGAGGCTAGTGAGCTATTATATAGTGTCGTCATGTGTGAGATTATGTTGTCTGGCATACGTTTGAGTATGTGTGCATCGATGCCTGAGGGGCCAGGGGATTTTAGTTTTAATGCCTAGATAACCCCCTTTACCTCCTCCAAAACGATGGGGCAGATAAGGGGATCATCTTGATCTAACTGAGAGAGATCAACAGTCTCGTCGGGAATGAGGTCACTACAACTGTTCATGAAGGAGTTAACACTGTGAAAGGTGCTAAAGCAATGTGGTCCTTGCACAGGATGGGGTTTAAAGACCTCACTCCATGCTGACGCCAGAAGGTCAGCTTGGTGTTGGGGGGAGTGTGCAGAGTGGTTAAGATGGTTGATGACCTTGGGTGGAGGCACAGAGCACTCCTCCAGCTCACGTTTGAGGGTCCTCCAGAACTTGGAAGGGTCCGTCTCACAGGCGCCGGAGAGCGAGGCCATCAGTTGCTCCTCCTCTCGATGTGAACCTGGGGTAAAACAGGAATTCTCATGCCTTACCTGGGGCTAATCAGGAACGCCCTCTACACGCGGGAAGTGAAATCTACTCACTTACCGTAAATTACACACACACACCTCTCACGAACATAGCCACATCCCAGGCACAAACATATACACTTCCTTTTTCTTCGACTAAAATTCGTTTCCTTTCTAACTTTCTCTTATACTACATCTTCTCATTTCAGTTTACCTCCCACTAAAGATTTTTCCGTTTTTCCCCCTTTCTCTCCTACTACGTCTCCTACCATTTTCCAATCTTTCGTTGGTGATATAATCTGCTCTTCCTCCCGGCATTGACGCCGCCGTCCAAGCTCCTAGCCCAGTTCTCCCGAGTCACGACCACCAACAAGCCCCTAATCGCTCGCAAATCGCCCGGTGGCAATAGCCCTCTTTTATACGCTACTATCTTTTCATTTTCCTGCAGACATTCTTCCCCTCCCACAAAACCCGATCCCGCGCAAGCGAGGTGGTCTTTCCTTGGAATCCAGAATCCAGAATCCAGCTAGCTAGCCGGCGGTGTCAAAATTCTTTTGTTCGTGAAACTCCACGACGACCACCAGCCTCGGAATCCAGACGGCACTTTGGTAAACGAAGTCGGAAGCGTAAAGGAAATTGTCACAAGACGCTCCACAAACTAAGACTTTCAATGATCAACATCGCAACATATAGAGACAAGGAAGAAGAAATCTTGGAGATGATGAAGGAAGGAAAGATGGAGTTCATAGGGATGGCAGAGACAAGACGCTGGGGAAAAGATGGAGGAAGAGATCTTGGGGGATGGTATACCTTGTTGTAGTGTGGAAGAGAAGAGAGAGGGAGAAGGCACGGGGTAGTTATGCTAGTGAGACCAAGACTGCCACAGTATATTCGAGAGGTGAGGTTGATCAATGGTGAGGTTGATCACTGGTGGGTCACAAAGCGTGGACCATAATAAACTCCCCCAGTGGACCAGAGTCTCCCAGTGTGATCCACAGGCGTAAACCTGGTAAGAGTTATTGGATGCAACACGACTATTTGAGTTAAATTCAGTCTCCTGAGGTTAATGAACAGCAGTGTATAAGTATGGGGGAACCTGAGAGAACACATTGAGCACCCGTTGTTATCGCACAAGCAGAAAATAGAAATAAATAAATAAATGAATAAATTAATAAGATTAGAATAAAATGATGTATATATATATATATATATATATATATATATATATATATATACACACACATATATATATATATATATATATTTATGCAGAAATCACTTGAGCGCGTGACCGAGCGCTTTCGTATATAGGATAGACGAAAGCGCTCGTTCTCCTTTCTGTTATGTTCCTATTGTTTTTCTGCATATAAATATATATATATATATATATATATATATATATATATATATATATATATACATACATATACCAAGGCTCTTTCCCCCTTTCAAGGGAGGTATCCAAAAAGGGAAAGGCATAAAAACACTCCCACCCATTTCATCCCTAATACACTCCACACCCCTCCCACCCTCCTTCTCATCTGAGCACCTCCTGGATGACGGGTCATCCCTGCACCTTGCCCACCGCCCTGGGTCAGAAGCAGTGTCGCAAGACACAGCACATCCACAGCAAGGCCGCTTCATTTAATCGGCGACCCCCCCTCTCCGTCCCCCCTTGCATATAAGGAGAGGACGGGGAGAAATCCCTTCGGGCTGCGTCAAAATTTACTCACACATACTACCCCACCACCCACCCCCCTGCCCATTTCTCCTCATGCAATCACAACATCATCCATATACAACCATTCTCCACTCACCTCTGTCTTCCGTCCTCTCCCTTCCTTCCTCAACAGTCATTCCCCTCTTCCCCAAAGCCCCCTTCACCCCATCCATCCACCTCATCCTAGGACGTCCCCTCATGTTCACTCCCTCCACATCTGCCTTCCATACCTCTTTTACTAGTCTTTCTTCACTCATTCATTCCATGTGTCCAAACCATCCTAATATTCTTTCATCAACCCTATCTCCCAGCTCCTTTTTCACCCCTGTTCTCCTCCTCACCTCCTCATTTCTCACTCTATCCAGCCTAGTAACCCCCACCATACTTCTCAGACACCTCATCTCAAACACATTCAAACTCCTTCTCTCTTCTTCTCTTATGTTCCACGTTTCTGCCCCATACAGTGCTGTTGGCACAATCACTCCTTCATACAGTCTCCTCTTCGCATCCATTCCTAAATGTCTATTCCTCATTACACTCTTTAATCCACCAAGGCATTTACTCGCTTCTCTCAATCTACATTCTACCTCCACCTTCACTCCACCTTTTCCTGCTACACTTGCACCCAAGTATCTAAAACTATCCACTTCCTCCAGTCGCTCTCCCTTAATGTTCACTTCCAGTCTACTGCCACTTTCACCCCTTGTACATCTCATCACCTTACTTTTACCCACATTTATCTTTAGCTTTCTTCTATCACATACTCTCCCAAACTCTGCCACCAGCTTCCTCAATCCCTCCTCCGACCCTGCCACAAGCGCAGTGTCGTCCGCAAACAACAGCTGGCTCACCTCCCACTTTTCTCCATTTTCTTTAACCATCTCCAATCCCTGACCCACTACCCAAGCATTCACCTCTCACACCACCCCATCCATGTATAAGTTGAACAGCCAGGGCGACATAACGCATCCTTGACGAAGTCCCACCTTTACTTCAAACCACTCACTTTCTCCATTTCTAATCCTGACACAAGCTCTACTACTCTCATAAAAACTCTTGACAGCTCCCAAAAGCTTTCCTCCTATCCCATAAATCTGCATAACCTCCCACAGTGCCTTTCTGTCTACCCTATCATAAGCCTTTTCCAGATCCATAAAAGCCCAAAAAACATCCTTCCCCTTTCCTATAGCTTTCTCACATATCTGTCTTACCACAAAGATCTGATCTACACAACCTCTACCTGTCCTAAATCCACACTGTTCCTCACCAATTACTCCTTCTGTTCCTCTCCTAATCCTCTCAATTAAGATCCTCCCATAAGCCTTCCCTACTACACTTAACAGGCTAATCCCTCTGAAACTACTACATTCACACTTGTCCCCTTTTCCCTTGTAAAGAGGAACTATACAGGCACTTCTCCAGTCCTCCGGTACTCTACCCTCTCTCCAGCAAACATTCAATAACCTCACCAACCAGTCCACCATCACTGAACCTCCCTTTTTCAGACATTCTGCATGGCATCCATCCAGACCAGGTGCCTTACCTGCTTTCATCATCTTTACAACTGCCTTCACCTCATCCTTCCTTATTTCTCCTCCATTCTCCTCACTCATCACTCTCATTTTCTTTGCATTTCCCACTGCAGCTATCTTTCCTTCCCTATCCTCCTTGACATTTAGCAACTCCCTAAAATATTCTGCCCATCTTCCCCTTACTGCCATCTCTTCCATTATCATCTCTCCATCTGCACCTTTTACCTTTTCTTCCCTACTTGATTCGCCTCCTCTTCCTCTCTTAATTTCTTTCCAAAACATCTTTTTATTACTTTCAAAATTTTCTGTCATACTCCTACCCCATTTCACATCTGCTCTCCTCTTTGCCTCCTTTACCTTTTGCTTTACTTCTCTTTTCTTTTCTTTGTACGTCTCATATGACTCCCCCGTCCTCTTTTGTAACCAATCTGTGAATGCTCGCTTCTTCTCTTCTACAACCTTCTTTGTTTCCTCATCCCACCATTCACTACCCTTTCTTCTATTTCCCCCTGTCCTTCTTGTTCCACACACCATCCTTGCACACTTTAAGACTCCCTCCTTGAACCATCCCCATTCCTCCTCCACCCCCATCTCTGCTCCATCCTTTACTCCCTCCCACTCCTCCTTCAGCTTCTTTTCGTACTCCTTCTCCTTTTCCTTTTCATTCAAGGAGTTCACTCTAAGAACCTCCCTACCTTTTGTCCCTTTCCTCTTTCTCCATCTATCCTCCACTCTCAGCTTACCTTCCACCAAAAAATGATCTGATATTCCCCCACCCTCTCCCCTTAGCACATGTACATCCTTAACTCTTCCTATCATAATCCTATTTACCACTACATAATCCATTAGCGCTCTATCTACCACCCTTCCCTCCACCACCCTCTCCCATGTGTATTTATGCTTGACTTTCTTCCGAAACACTGTATTTGCTATCATCAACTCTCTTTCTAGACACATTTCCACCATCAACTCTCCACTACGATTCTTTCCTGGAACTCCACACTTCCCAACCACTCCATCGATTGGACCATATCCCACCCTAGCAGTAAGGTCTCCCAGTACTATTACATTGACATTTCTTCCTAAACCCTCTATGCACTCATTTAAATTTATCCAAAAGGCCTCCCTTTCTTCCACGCTCTTCTCACTGCCAGGCCCATATGCACTTACAAAGACCCACATCTCCTTTCCCAGTTTCACCTTCATCCACATTATCCTTGAGGAAACCTCCTTCCACTCCACTACCTGTTTACCTATCTCCTCACTTACTAGAATAGCCACCCCTTCCCTCCCTCGCCCTCTCTTCACTCCTGATAACCTCCCACTTACACTCCCAAACTTACACTCACCCTTCCCTTTCAACTTAGTTTCACTCAAAGCCAACACATCCACCTTTCTTCTCACAAACATACTACCTATCTCTTCCCTTTTACTCTCATCTGTACCACATCCACGCACATTAAAAGACCCAAACCTTAGGGTGCTGGTCCGAGGCCCTCCGGCACCCCTTATGCCTTCACTTTTGTTTTTAGGATATATGCCCCGTGGGGCTACAGGGAGAAGGAAAAATTAGAATAGGTGAACTCGTGAGTTTCTCTTTCAACTTGTCAAAAGCTTGCTGTTGTGCAGG
Organism: Oratosquilla oratoria; assembly: GCF_046742065.1. Classification (NCBI taxonomy): domain Eukaryota; kingdom Metazoa; phylum Arthropoda; class Malacostraca; order Stomatopoda; family Squillidae; genus Oratosquilla; species Oratosquilla oratoria. The sequence continues at coordinate 15,150 of NW_027467676.1, read as the reverse complement.
TCCCCATATGAACTTTGAGTCCTTTCTTAACAATGAACTTAGTGGATTAGCAATGTCAGCATAACTTTGAATGAATTTTCTATAATATCTTGTTAATCCCAAAAAGCTCCTAACCTTGTCTACATTGGTCGGAACTGGAAAATTCTTGACAGCGTCAACCTTTGAATTTACTGTACTAAGTCCGTGTCTGTCTATCTTATGTCCTAAGTAAATGACACTGTCTTGCAAGAACTTACATTTTTCAAGTTTTACTTTTAACCCTGCTTCTCCTAGTCTTGAGAATATCAAATCCAATTTCTTAAAGTGCTCCACGGCAGTCTGAGAAACTATTAAAATGTCATCTAGAAATACACTGGCAGTGTTTCCTAACAATCCATCTAGAATAGTATTCATTAATCTCATGTAAGTTAATGGACTATTACATAACCCAAATGGCATTCTCTTGAACTCATAATGTCCTGTTGTAGTAGAAAATGCTGTAAACTCTCTTGAATCTTCATGCAATTCTATTTGCCAAAAAGCTGATTTGATATCTATAGTACTAAAATATCTATTCTCAGTTCCCAAACTTCTCAAAATGTCACCGATAATGGGTAATGGTAACCTATCACGAATGGTGTGCTTATTCAATTCCCTGTAATCAATAACTGGGCGCATAGTTCCATCAGACTTTGGTACTAAGGTGAAATACACGCTGAGTATTTCACCTGATAAAGAATACTGCCAATGTCACTGAACTAATAACAATGTAGGAATTTTGTCTAATATAAAACCAAAGGATTTTATTCAGCTGAGGGCTAGCCCAACGACGCCCAAGTAACTTGTGTCGATTTGTTGTCTTATGGCTCCTGCTGGCCTGCAACTAAAAGCTTCTTTTAGCCCAAGTGAAAATGCTCCAGCCTCGCGAGGCTTATTCGAAAAGTCCGAAATTTCTTTCCAAAGAACAAAAGATCGTTTTTCGTGATCGTTTTCCTTGTGGTTTGCCCAATTATATCATCTTATTATGAAGCCCAATCATAAAGCCCAAAAAACTTGCATATCAAGACTTCAATGTCTTTTTTCGCACCAAGTCTGTCCATTTCTAATCCCATTCAAAAAAGCCCATAATGAATCTTCAGAGCCTATAAGGTCTTTGTAATGACCTTTTGACATCAACTTTGGCTCGTACGTCGGAAGCCTGTTGGAAAAAGCCCATGATTTTCTCCTGGAGGACCGTATGGTCTCTTCAATGACCTTTTGGCCCTTTTTCTTAGCCCGTTTGAAAAAGCCCGGAAGGTCTTCAATGTCCATAAAGGTCTTGACAAAGACTTGTCGGGTGCCCGGGCCATGGCGTCGTGTTGAAGGGACTTTGAGTCTTTGTCCGCAAGAGTTCGGGGGAGCGCCAGTCACTGCATGGCTTGCCAAGCCATTCATCGAAGGGACGTTCTTCGGTGGCGTCTTATCCCCCAACTTCCTTCCTCTTCCGCGGGGCAAGACCACTCCTGAGTACAAGCTTCCTCACGACACAGATTGATAGTGTAACAAAAAATGACAGTAGAATACTAGTAGTAGTATAAGTATCATTATATATGTATGAATTATAATCATTATTATTATTATTATTATTATTATTGTTATTATTATTATTATTATTATTATTATTATTATTATTATTATTATTATTATTATTATTATTATTATTATTATTATTATTATTATTATTATTATTATTATTATTACACAATGTAACACATGTTTTGTTTATTTGTATTTTTTCATGTTTACATATGTAATTCGTGTCACTGAATCCAAATATTTCATTAGTTTTGACGTAACATCGATATTTCTTTATTTATTCTTGATTTTATATTTTATTGTTATATACGCAACCTTTCTCTACAGTAGTTAATTGATTCAATCTACTTTAGCATTCTAAGGATAATTATACAACATCTAGTATTTTTTTCATAATATGAAGTGTATTTAAGAGCTACAATATTAGTAAGAACAAAATAAACAACACAACTTTGCACTGCAAGTGTTTTGATGACTCTTCTAATGATTAGAAGTGCTTTGACGATCGAGATTTTCTAGAATGCATGCTTTCGTCTTTTCTGACTAGTGACCATATGTAATCTCCCATCATAGCAGTAATCCATCGTCCTTGATATCTTCTTTCCATAGTTGCGATATCCTGATGAAATCTCTCGCCATGCTCCTCACTGACAGCCCCCAAGTTTTCGGGGAAGAAATCTAGGTGAGAATGCAAGAAATGTATCTTGAAGGACATACGACAACCAAGTTTCCTGAAGTTTTCAATAAGCTTTGCCACTATTTGTTTATAATTAGGGTCCTTGTGATTTCCTAGGAATCCACGAACTACATCACGAAATGAACACCAAGCTTCTCTTTCAACTTTCGTCATCGCTCTTTCCAGTTTCCAGTTTCCGTTTTCGTTTCCGGTACACAGATGTCCTGCAGTCTTCTCCTAGTAGATTCCATTCTTTCATCCTTGATGTAAGAAGCTCAGCTCCTGACTTAGTAAGACCTAAGTCTCTGATTAAGTCATCTAGCTCACTCTGACTTGGAAAGTGAGGCTTCGAAGTCGTTCTTGGTGCGAAATCTTCGTCTCCCATTTCATGGCTGCTGCTACCTGCTGACCCTTCAGATGAAATTTCCATTGCATCTTCCATCTGGAAAGAAAGAAATAACTAAATATAGCAACTTCAACAAAGACGAATAGCATTAGTATTCCATATATCTTTAGGAAAGTGAATGTATATTAAGTACTTAATATTGAAGTTAATTAAAAGTAAAGAGAGTATGATAAAAATAAACTTGCATTTTCTGGTGGTTGTGGTACTGGTAAGCTATCATCATGTGGGATAGGTGCTCTAGATGATGGTATGTCTGGATACTGCAGAGCTTGTCTTTCTTTCACTTTCCTGTACTTCGTCACATCAATCATACAAAAGTAGCAGTCGTCGTGATGGTTCTTCGGCTTTCTCCATATTCTAGGAATGGCAAAAGGCATTGCCCTTCCTGTACCTCTCAGCCATCCTTCTAGAGTAGATCGGCAGCTTCCACATATCACATGAGGTGCCCATGGCTTGTCCTGGTCACCCATGGGCATTCCGAAATAGAGTCTGTACGCTATCCACACTTTAGCACCTCTCACGATCTTATGTAGTACTTGTTTTTTCCCAATATAATAACCACACACATAGCAAAATGTATCAGGAGAATTTTCACATCCTCTAGTAGCCATCTTAACAGGTAAATAGTTCAGTCATTGATCTGAAAGAGAAAATTAGATAAACATTTAGTAGCAGACCACATAACAATTCCAAAATATACATGGTAACATTGAAATTATATGTATTTCTATAACGGTCGATGATACAGAAAAAATAATTGCATATTTGAAATCAGCAGGAAAAATGGATTAATAAAATCTAAAAACAATACAGTAAACAAAACTTTTGAAAAAAAAAATGTTACGTTGTGTTATTATTATTATTAGTATTATTATTAGTATTATTATTAGTATTATTATTCATTATTATTTTCATTATTATTATTATTATTATTGTTGTTGTTGTTGTTGTTGTTGTCATTGGTATTATTACTACCACACACAAGTGGACAAGATACAGGGATGACCCGTCATCCAGGAGGTGCCGAGATAAGAGGGAGGGAAGAGGGTAGGGGGGAGTGGAGTATGTAGTGGATGGAATGGGTGGGAGTGGTTTCTATGCCTTTGTCTTTTGGCTATCTCCCGTGTAAGAGGGAAAAAGCCTTTGGTATATAAATATATATATGTATATATATATATATATATATATATATATATATATATATATATATATATATATATATATATATATATATATATATATATATATATATATATATATGGGTTTGGTACGATTGGTCTAACGACGATTGGTCTAATACCGATTGGTCCAAAGCCAATTGGTCTAATAGAACAATTCGTCTAAAACCGATTCGTCTAAAACCGATTCGTCCAATATACTATTTGGTGTAATGACGATTAGTCTAAAATTGATGTAAAGACAGTGATAGAAATACAAGAATTTAAATCAGAGACTTTTATTTAAGACACACATAAAAATATACTTTAAAGACAATGATAGAGACTTTTATTTAGGACACACATAAAAATATACTTTAAAAATACAAAAAGAATATAAAAATTTAACTTAATAAGCAATATTATATACGTCTTGAATTATTTGGCATGGTTTGTCACTGGTTTCAATAGCTCTTTGTTTTATTTTATTACGGCACTTCACTACATCGATTCGACTGGCTTCCGCAGATCCACAAGTATGATCACTTTGTTTTGTTACAATGTGACAATTATCTTCACAGTGAGTTACGGCAGATCCTTTACATGATCTTGTTTCGCATCGCCAGTAAAATGTTTCTTTACCACTTGTCTTTCGAACCCTTTTTGAGCGCAATGTAAACAGATAACCATCTGCAGCAAGCTTTTCCTTTCCTCTTTCGGATAACACAATTTCACACACAGGAAACTCCATGCTAAGGGCTTAGGAGAATACTCCAAAATGCAAATACTCTAAAACAAAGTAAGAAAGAACTTCGACACAAACTATCTCTTAGTTAAATCGGTAGTTAGAATAAAGAAATTTTGCACAAAGTATCCTTTAGGTGAAGCGGTAGTTAGCTATGGTAGTTAGACGAATCGTATATTTGGTTTTAGACCAATTCGCTTTGGACCAATCTTAGTTAAATCGGTAGTTAGAATAAAGAAACTTTGCACAAACTATCCTTTAGGTGAAGCGGTTGGTTTTAGACCAATCGTGTTGTTGGACCAATCGTACTATTGGGCGAGATGGTTTTAGACCAATTCGCTTTGGACCAATTGGAATTAGACCAATCGTCGTTAGACCAATCGTCCGGGACCGATATATATATATATATATATATATATATATATATATATATATATATATATATATATATATATATATATATATATATGAGAGTAATTCGCTAGTAGCAGCGACATCAAACCGATAACTTTTTTTTCGACAGTTGCATGCGGGATTCGAACCCGCTGTACTCGGCCATCCGTAAATTACCTTCCCAGTGCCCTAACCACTAGACCACAGAGGCTATAAAATCCTTGAAACCTGGAACCGAACTGATTCCCGAGGGAAGGAAGATCACTTATTACGGCGATCCGAAATTCCTGTTTTACTCAAGGACCAGCCCACCAGTGATATGGGGTAAGGACCGGGTCGAACCCCTTTCACGCTTATCGCCATTGTAACTATGAGAGTAATTCGCTAGTAGCAGCGACATCAAACCGATAATTTTTTTTTTTGTGACAGTTGCATGCGGGATTCGAACCCGCTGTACTCGGCCATCCGTAAATTACCTTCCCAGTGCCCTAACCACTAGACCACAGAGGCTATAAAATCCTTGAAACCTGGAACCGAACTGATTCCCGAGGGAAGGAAGATCACTTATTACGGCGATCCGAAATTCCTGAAACTTCGAACTGAAGAAGAAGAAAGAGGAGTTACGGCAGGGGTTGTCTTGAGCGTTCGAAGAATTAATAAGTGTGTTTCCAGCCCCCGGCCTCAAGAAATGTGGTCCATCGGGAGACTGCAATGCCAGAAGGAGTTCCCGGGTTTCCGACCGTAATTCCGGAGGACAGGAATGCCAAAAGACGTCCTTATGTGTGGCCTAGCAGCGTAAGGCTAACATACACAAAGGTACATACAAACATAATCATATTCACATGCAGACATACATACATACATATGTTCATGCACATACCAGAAGGCTTATTCCCCCATACAAAGATGTAGCCTAACCAAGGCACACACACACACCCTTCAACCATACCAACACCCACCCCACATCCATTTGTATCTTAGCTTTTAGTGAATGAAGTGTCACCTGTACGGACTGCAAACTGCCTGCATGAAAAGCAATGCAGCAAGACACAGCACCTTCACACCAGGGCCCGACAGCCGGGGCTGGTTTACCCACACAGCTTCATTTACATGGCGACCCTTCCTCCTTGTCCACTGAAGCAATTACAGAGCCGTCAAGAAAAAATCTTCCTTGGCCTTTCTCACCCATTCATAACCACTCTCCATTCATACCTATCTCTTCCCCTCTCCTTTCCCTGCTCGGCAGACATGCCCTTGTACCCACGGCCCTATTTCACCCCATCCATCTCATTGTCGGTCTTCCCCTCGAATCCAGTCCATCCACCTCCGCCTTGTACACTCATTTTGTTAGTCTTTCCTCATTCTTTCCATATACCCTAGCCATCTCCGTATTCTTTGGTCAACCCTATCTACCAGCCGTCTTTCCACCCCCGCTCTCTGCCTCACCTCTTCATTTCTCTCTCTATACATCTTCGGAACCCCCACCACACTCCTTAAATATTTCACCTTAAACACATTTTGATTCTTGTCTAAAAACCCACCATCCCGTTTCCAGTTAGTGAGAGACCCCTGTTATGGCAAAGCCCTGTCTTTTTTTTTTTTTTCCTAAGCCGATGTTGGGTCGCCTCCCCGCCTAGCCAGGACATTCGGGAACCGGTTCGGCAAGCACGCAGTGGGCCCGGGGAATCGAACACATGGCCACCTGCTCATGAATTAAAGAACTGTATTTGCTGGACTACCCGACTCATCCTTGAAATCCAAGTCTCTGCCCCATCCAGTGTCGTGGGAACATAAGAACATAAGAATGAAGGAGACTGCAAGAGACCATAAGGCCTACACTAGGCAACTCCGTATCCATCACCACCTGTCATCCCCATGGTGGGAAGAGTCGCCTTCCATTTGTACAGACTTCTCTTCGCGTTTCCCCCAGATACCTGCATGCCTTCTGCCACTTACGAGATCTTCGGCAGAGCGCTCAGAATCTTCGAAGTCTGCTGTTTGGCAGGCCCTCTTCGACAAAGAAATTTGGAGTCTGCCGCTCACGAGGTGGTTTCCTTCGTCAAAGAATCTTGGGAGTTCGCCGCTGACGAAGTCTACTTGGGCAAAGCGTCCGAGACGTTCAAAGTGTGCTGTTAGATCGCGTGGGCAAAGAGCAACTGGATGAATGAGGCGCCAAACCCAAGAGGTTACATGTTGGGAACATCTTACTAGGGTTTCTCTCGCGTAATGTATAAGTGCATATACAGACATTTATATGTATGTATGTATAGGTCACCTGAAGAAAAAACCTAGTTAACTAAAGGTTTATCCATTTACACACACACACACATACACACACACACACAGGTTAGGTTAGGTTAGTGAAACGGGGATTACGTGTATTCACTGAATAAACATTCAGGGATTACGCGTAATCCCTAGGTACATGTTCTTACTGTAACATATATATATATATATATATATATATATATATATATATATATATATATGTGTGTGTGTGTGTGTGTGTGTGTGTGTGTGTGTGTGTGTGTGTGTGTGTGTGTGTGTGTGTGTGTGTATGCAGAAATCACTTGAGCGTGTGACCGAGCGCTTTCGTATATAGGATAGACGAAAGCGCTCGGTCTCCTTTCTGTTATTTTCCTATTGTTTTTTCTGCATATATGTATATGTATATATATATATATACATATATATATATATATATATATATATATATATATATATATATATATGACATAATTTTCTTTACTTTTCAAATGCATGAAAATTATATAGAAATTGATGGCCATCCCGTATTGAATATAATCCTTGTCATCTTTTGTATTTATATGCATATATAGATTTGTCAATTTTAATGTAATCTGACAAGCGAAAATTGACTCGTTAGCTCCTAGATCAATTTCGTTAGAAAACAGAACGAAATTAGAATTGAGAACCACAAGAATTGGTAGGGAAAGTTGCAGCATCAATCGCCCTCAACTGCAAGTCTCAATTCTGAAGTGGCTTTTTTTTTTTTTTCATGCAAGATGATTATATACAGATACAAAGCTTACTTTTAGATACCGTTACGCTAGTCAACGGAATGGTCGGATTGCAACAAATTACATTGAATTTCCTTCAAGGTTAGAGTGTGAAGTTACGCTCCAACCTTGGACGAAATGCAATTGAATCTTTGGAATCCAACCATTCCGTTGACTAGTGTAACCGTACCTTTAGACAAAATAACATGATAAAGAATACTGCCAATGTCACTGAACTAATAACAATGTAGGAGTTTTGTCTAATATAAAACCAAAGGATTTTATTCAGCTGAGGGCTAGCCCAACGACGCCCAAGTAACTTCAGTCGATTTGTTGTCTTATGGCTCCTGCTGGCCTGCAACTAAAAGCTTCTTTTAGCCCAAGTGAAAATGCTCCAGCCTCGCGAGGCTTATTGGAAAAGCCCGAAATTTCTTTCCAAAGAACAAAAGATCGTTTTGCGTGATCGTTTTCCTTGTGGTTTGCCCAATTATATCATCTTATTATGAAGCCCAATCATAAAGCCCAAAAAACTTGCACATCAAGACTTCAATGTCTTTTTTCGCACCGAGTCTGTCCATTTCTAAGCCCATTCAAAAAAGCCCATAATCCATCTTCAGAGCCTATAAGGTCTTTGTAATGACCTTTTGACATCAACTTTGGCTCGTACGTCGGAAGCCTGTTGGAAAAAAAACCATGATTTCCTCCTCGAGGACCGTATGGTCTCTTCAGTGACCTTTTGGCCCTTTTTCTTAGCCCGTTTGAAAAAGGCCGTAAGTTCTTCAATGTCCATAAAGGTCTTGACAAAGACTTGTCGGGTGCCCGGGCCATGGCGTCGTGTTGAAGGGACTTGAGTCTTTGTCCGCAAGAGTTCGGGGGAGCGCCAGTCACTGCATGGCTTCCCAAGCCATTCTTCGAAGGGACGTTCTTCGGTGGCGTCTTATCCCCAGGAGGGACAGCTTTCTTCTGAGCCCAAAAGTAAAAATCTTCTTCCCCCAACTTCCTTCCTCTTCCGCGGGGCATGACCACTCCTGGGCACAAGCTTCCTCACGACACAGATTGATAGTGTAACAATGACAGTAGAATAGTAGTAGTAGTATAAGTATAATTATATATGTATGAATTATTATTATTATTATTATTATTATTATTATTATTATTATTATTATTATTATTATTATTATTATTATTATTATTATTATTGTTGTTGTTGTTGTTGTCATTGGTATTATTACTATCACACACAAGTGGACAAGATACAGGGATGACCCGTCACCCAGGAGGTGCCAAGATAAGAGGGAGGGAAGAGGGTAGGGGGGAGTGGAGTATGTAGTGGATGGAATGGGTGGGAGTGGTTTCTATGCCTTTGTCTTTTGGCTACCTCCCGTGTAACTGTACCTATATATGCATATATAGATTTGTCAATTTTAATGTAATCTGACAAGCGAAAATTGACTCGTTAGCTCCTAGATCAATTTCTTTGAGGCCAATAAAAATATTCTGGCGTTAAAACCCAGAACCAAATTAGAATTGAGAACCACAGGAATCGGTAGGGAAAGTTGCAGCATCAATCGCCCTCAACCGCAAGCCTCAATTCTGAAGCGGCTTTTTTTTTTTTTTTTTTTTTTTGCTCATGCAAGATGATTATATACAGATACAAAAGCTTACTTTTAGATACGGTTACGCTAGTCAACAGAATGGTTGGATTGCAACAGATTACATTGAATTTCGTTCAAGGTTGGAGTGTGAAATAACAGTTACGCTCAAACATTGGACGAAATGCAATTGAATCTTTGGAATCCAACCATTCCGTTGACTAGTGTAACTGTCGTCGTCGTCGTTGGCAGCACTCGTATCCGAGTATACGCAGTTCACTGACATTTCCTTCTATGTGAGATGAGCCCTATCTGGGCTCGCAAGAGGCGGCCGCAGCCACCACAGGGAATGGTCGGGGGGTTCTGGGGATTCTCTGCTCTTGCCTTCCTTATATTTCTTTTTACCTCTATTTGCTGTCTTCTGTTGTTCTCAAAGATCTCTGTTTTGTCGTGGATGGTTCTTCTCCAGCTCTCTCTATTAGCGGCCTCTGTTTCCCAGTTGGTAGGATCGATGTCAACCGCCTTCAGTGTATGTTTGAGCTGGTCTTTAAACCGGCGTTTTGGTGCACCGCGAGGTCTGTTCCCAGAGTCAAGCTCTGAGAACAGTACTTGTTTTGGCAAGCGATTGTCATGCATCCGGGCAAGATGACCAGCCCATCTTAGTCGGTGACGTGTTATGGTGGCCTCTATGCTTTCCGTCCTTGCGCGGAGGAGGACCTCGTTGTTTGTGACCCTGTCTTGCCACTTTATCCGCAGGATCTGACGGAGGTTAGATTGGTGGAATCTTTCCAGTTCCACTGTGTACTTCCGGTAAAGTACCCATGTCTCACAAGCGTAGAGCAAGGTGGAAATTACAACAGCCTGATAGACCATGAGTTTTGTGTTTTGTGTCAGTCCTGGGTTGCTGAATACTCTGCTGTGTAGTTTTCCATATGCTGCATGTGCAGCTTTGATTCTATTGTTGACCTCTCTTTCTGCAGTAGAGTTTACATCTAAGATACTGCCAAGGTATGCGAAATAGTCAACATTCTCTAGCTCCAGACCACTGATAGTTATCTTGTCCTCAGGTGGTGTATGATGTCCAGGACGAGGTTGGAGAAGGACTTTGGTCTTTGCGATGTTAATGTTTAGTCCGAACTGCGAGTATGCTCTAGAGAAGTTGTCCGCAGAGGCCTGCAGGTCCTCAAGGGTATGGGCTATGGTACAGTTGTCGTCAGCATATTGTAGCTCTGACATTTGCATGGGGTATGTTCTATTTCTGGATCTAAGGCGGGCGGTGTTGAATAGTCCGCCATCCATTCTATATCGGAGCTCGATTCCGGGGTTGTTCTCTGGTATCTCATGGAGCATTGCCGCCAGATAGATGGAGAAAAGTGTTGGGGCAAGCACACACACTTGTTTAAGGCCCCCTGTAATGGGAAAAGGTTCCGAGAGGCCGGTCTGGTGTTGGACACGGCCTAGCATTCCATCATGTAGGGATCGGATAGGTGTTGTAAATTTTTCAGGACAGCCAAAACGTTCAAGGACTTGCCACATGGCTGACCTGGGGATGCTGTCAAAGGCCTTTTCAAGATCGTAGAAAATCCTTCCAGGGGCTGTTGATGTTCTCTGCACTTTTCCTGGGACTGTCTTGCACAAAAGATCATATCAATGGTCCCTCTATTAGGTCTGAATCCGCATGGCTTTCAGGTCTGGTGTTGGACACGGCCCAACATTCCATCATGTAGGGATCGGATAGGTGTTGTAAATTTTTCAGGACAGCCAAAACGTTCAAGGACTTGCCACATGGCTGACCTGGGGATGCTGTCAAAGGCCTTTTCAAGATCGTAGAAAATCCTTCCCAGGGGCTGTTGATGTTCTCTGCACTTTTCCTGGGACTGTCTTGCACAAAAGATCATATCAATGGTCCCTCTATTAGGTCTGAATCCGCATTGGCTTTCAGGAAGGATGTCCTCTGACAGAGTGAGGAGGCGGTTGAGAAGGATTCTGGCAAGAATCTTCCCAGTGATGTAAGTGTAACTGTGCCTTTAGACAAAATAACATGATAAAGAATGCTGCCAATGTCACTGAACTAATAACAATGTAGGAATTTTGTCTAATATAAAACCAAAGGATTTTATTCAGCTGAGGGCTAGCCCAACGACGCCCAAGTAACTTGTGTCGATTTGTTGTCTTATGGGTCCTGCTGGCCTGCAACTAAAAGCCTTTTTTAGCCCAAGTGAAAATGCTCCAGCCTCGCGAGGCTTATTGGAAAAGCCCGAAATTTCTTTCCAAAGAACAAAAGATGGTTTTTCGTGATCGTTTTCCTTGTGGTTTGCCCAATTATATCATCCTAATATGAAGCCCAATCATAAAGCCAAAAAACTTGCACATCAAGACTTCAGTGTCTTTTTTCGCACCGAGTCTGTCCATTTCTAAGCCCATTCAAAAAAGCCCATAATCAATCTTCAGAGCCTATAAGGTCTGTGTAATGACCTTTTGACATCAACTTTGGCTCGTACGTCGGAAGCCTGTTGGAAAAAGGCCATGATTTTCTCCTGGAGGACCGTATGGTCTCTTCAATGACCTTTTCGCCCATTTTCTTAGCCCTTTTGAAAAAGCCCGTAAGTTCTTCAGTGTCCATAAAGGTCTTGACAAAGACTTGTCGGGTGCCCGGGCCATGGCGTCGTCTTGAAGGGACTTTGAGTTTTTATCCGCAAGAGTTCGGGGGAGCGCCAGTCACTGCATGGCTTGCCAAGCCATTCATCGAAGGGACGTTCTTCGGTGGCGTCTTATCCCCCAACTTCCTTCCTCTTCCGCGGGGCAAGACCACTCCTGGGCACAAGCTTCCTCACGACACAGATTGATAGTGTAACAAAGAATGACAGTAGAATAGTAGTAGTAGTATAAGTATCATTATATATGTATGAATTATTATCATTATTATTATTATTATTATTATTGTTATTATTATTATTATTATTATTATTATTTTCATTATTATTATTATTATTATTATTATTATTATTATTATTATTATTATTATTATTATTATTATTATTATTATTATTATTATTATCATAATTATTATTATTATTGTTGTTGTTGTTGGATTTGTTGTTGTTGTTGTTGTTGTCATTGGTATTATTACTATCACACACAAGTGGACAAGATACAGGGATGACCCGTCATCCAGGAGGTGCCGAGATAAGAGGGAGGGAAGAGGGTAGGGGGGAGTGGAGTATGTAGTGGATGGAATAATGGGTGGGAGTGGTTTCTATGCCTTTGTCTTTTGGCTATCTCCCGTGTAAGAGGGAAAAAGCCTTGGTATATATGTACTAAAAAGAAGGTGAGGTCGGATGCGTCTTCTGTTAACAAACTCACTCGATATCGTATATCTATTTATACTTATTACTTCTGCTAAACGCGTATATACTACTCATGTACTCATCACCTCATCAGTTCTGTTTTATTATTACAGACTCAATCGTATTTCTTAAGAATCATCTTATAGGTGTTTTACGGTTGTCTCTACTATACGCAATACGACCTACTACTAACCATATGTTAACATACTAGCTCTCTACTTGCTCCTCATACTGTCTAGTGTGCTGTTGTACATTTTTGCTTTCTCTTATCCTCTGCTCGTCCTTCCAAGATTCCTTCTATCTACTTTCGCTTTTGTTCGCCTGTTGCCAAAAGCTTGAGAGTAACTAGTGGAGAACAAGATACTTTACATGTACTTAGGGCGAAGAGGGGACCGAGTCTAATGCCCCCCCTTTCAACGTCATCACCGAGTCTATATTGAATATACGGCAGATTGCTTGGCCAAAAGAAAAAACCTAATGTGCCGCAAAATTTTTATAACACTGAAAACTCGCCTTAGAGGACTCCAATGCTGTGTATGCGTGTACGCGCGGCGGATGTGTGTGTGGTGTGTGTTTGCTTGTGTGTTGCTGTGTTTGTGTGTGTGTGAGTGTGTGTGTGTGTGTGTGTTTGTGTGTGGGGTGGTGTGTGTTGTGTGTGTGTGTGTGATGTGTGTGTGTTTTGTGTGTGTTTGTGTGTGTGTTGTGTGTAGTGTGTGTGTGTGTGTGTGGGTGTGTGTGTTTGTGTGTGTGGTGTTGTGTTTGTGTGTGTGTGTGTGTGTGTGTTGTGTGTGTGTGTGTGTGGTTGTGCATTGTTGTGTGTGTGTGCGTGTGGTTTGTGTTCATGCGTGGGTGCGTTCATGTATGTGCTTGTTGCTTTGTGGTGCATTTTGTGTGCACGTATGTCATCAGTTACCTCTTACGAATACAAGACGTTTTTGTATTTTCGTGTGCCAATTTTTTATAAACTAGAAAAGAAAACATAGACTCGTATGCAGAAATTTATCATAGTGACGAAAAATGAACATAGGTACAAAAAAATAATATAGTAAGGAAAGATTTTTGTGAAGGGCTTATTCTGAAATTTTGCAATGCGGACCCAGCAGAACAATGGAGGTGTGTGGATAGGAATGTGAAGGTGATTTTTGTGAGGATGGGTGGTTGTGAACTAGCACCAAGGACAATCAGGCATTTTCGGTGAAGGAATATTAAAGTTTTACATGGACCGACGCTTCCTATCTCGTTTTGTTTCTGTCAGCCATTTCAGTAACTGATCTCCAGCCTATTCGAGATCAAAGCTGCTCCGGCAATTTGGTTCTAAGTAGACCGTGGACAATGCTGATCCTTGAAAGATGTTTCACACATGTCTAGATTCGTTGTAGAATGTTTACCCTATACTTCTTCCATTATCTGGTGACCCCTATTAGGATGTGGCCGGCAAAAAAAAAAAAAACCCAGCAAGAGCGTTGCTACGTGTCTTCTAAACCATCCTCCCTTCTGCTCCAACCTAAGAAAACGGGGGGGAGGACAAAACCGATTTTCTTTAATATTTGTCAATTTATTTTATGGCCGGTAATAATTAAAGAGACTGCAAGCGGGCCTCGAAGGACCAGCACTCAGCTTCTCTATGTAATTACTACCATGACAAAAACAACCCTCCCTCTCTCCAACCCCATAAGCGGAAAACTAATATTCTTCACCTTTCTTCTAGGCTCCTAGGTTTACATCGGTTTTCTAGGTCCGGGATAGCCGGGGCATACGGTCCGCCTGACCTGAGATGTCACACTCGTTTTAAAAAAAACAAGTCTTTTCTTTACATGTTATAGCAAATTAACTAATATCAACCTACTATTTAATGAAAAATAAAATAGGCATTCCAATGGGAATATTCCATTATAACCCCCAACACTCGAAGTTGGTTGAACAGCTCTACGGTCATCCATGCTTTCCAGAATGTTTTGATTCCCAGTGATCTTGGGTCCACGAGATAATGGGAAATAGTATAGTATGCCTAAACCATATGATAATCAGGGTTAATATACCCGCAGCTCTGGAGTAGAGACTGCAAATATTTTGCGAGGTGGGTGATCCTAGAGCCCGTAATAAGTTTTCAGAGGGGTCCCCAAATATTTATACAGCATATTCATCATATGATTTATAAGACGTTTTAAATTGTATTCCGGTTAATATTCGATTAGTAGTATTTATACGTCCACGTATCAGTCACGACCACAACATAATTGGGGTGGAGGAGCTGCGCCAG
>NW_027467675.1:95000-100444 GCF_046742065.1 Oratosquilla oratoria | reverse complement strand
GGGGGGGGAACGAGGGGAGGAGAAACTCTGATCTGACTTCCACAAAAGCCAACCTTCCGCGACGATGGAAGGTCCCTTACCCTGACCGTCACACCTTAATTAAATCCGTGTTTCAGAAACTGAATAACAATATATATATCTATATATATATATATAATATATATGTCTTTATATATACATATATATAGATATATATATACATATATATATATATATATATTATAGATATATATATATATATATATATGCGTAATGTAACGCACTAGAAATAGTAAACTAACAAAGCAGAGCGCTTTCGTATAATTACATCTTCATAGCATATACAAAGAAGGAATTCCCTTCTTTGTATATCTCACTGAAGATGTTAATTATACGAAAGCGCTCTGCTTCGTTAGTTTACTTTTCCTAGTGGTTACTTACGCAATTGTGAACACACGCTCCAAGTGTTTTTATTGCACTATATATATATAATATATATAAATATATATATATATATATATAATATATATATATATATATATAATATATATATACTGGACCTCTATTTTATATATTGCTTAGGTGTTTATCCCGATTCCACCATTAAGAACTTGAGCTGTACTGAACGTCCCTTTGCTTTCCGTGGGTGAAGACAATTTGTGTCTGTCTCTCTGTTTTGTGTATTTGTCTGTCTGTCTGGCTGGCTGCCCTGCCTGACTGCCAGTCAGGTCTGGTCTGTTCTGTCTGTCTGTCCTTCTGTCTGTCTGTCTGTCTGTCTATCTGTCTGTCTGTCTGTCTGCTTGACCTGTCCTGTCTGTCTGTCTGTCCTTTCCTGTCTGTTCTGTCTTTCTGTCCAGTCTGATCTTTATCTTCTCTATCCACTAATTTTCTTTCCCTGGGTCCAAAATCTCTTCTCTCCCCTCTCTTCACATCTCTTCCTTTCCTTCCTCTTTTCCCTCTCGCCATTTTCTATCTCTTCCCTGGTCCTCTCCTTTATTTTCCCCATTTTGCCTCTCTAACTCTCCTTTCCCGGGCCGGCAGCTCTCTTTTCCAAATGGCCACTCAACTTGCAGACCTTGGGCCTTTCCTGGGGACAATTCTGTCGACATTTTGTCACACACAGTCAAGCGGTACAGTTAGTGATGCTGGTGTTGCGCACCTGCTACGTGTAAATGCACACCACCCTCCTTCTCAACTCCCAACTTCTCCTCACCTCCCACTTCCCCTCACCTTTCCCCACTTCCCCCCTCACCTCCCCACTTTCCCTCCCTCCCACCTTCCCCTAACCGTCCCCTAATCCTCCCCCAACCTCCCCTCACTTTCCCACCTCCCTTCACACTCACACCTCCCTTAAAAACCTTCCCCTCACCTCCTACCTCCCCTAACCTCCCACTAACCCTTCCCCTCATTCTCCCCACCTACTCTCGCCTCCCACCTCCTCTTACCTCCCACCCTCCCCTCAATTATTCACAACTTCCTCTCACCTCCTCCCACCTTCTTCCTCATTTCTCCCCCTACCCTCCCCTCACCTCTCCTCATCTCCCACCTCTCCTCACCCTCCCCCACCCTCTCCCTCTCCTCCCCACCCTTTTTTTTTTTTTTTTCTTTTCACCCCTTTCCCTCACCCCTCCCTACCTTCCCCCTCCCTCACCTCCTCTCGACCTCTTTCCTCAACCCCCTTCCACCCTCCCCCTCAACCTCCCCATCTCCCCTCACCGTCGCCCCCACCTTCCCTTCCTCACCTCCTAGCCTCCCCTCACCTCTCCTTCCTCACCTCCACCACCTCTCCCCTCAAGCTCCCTTTCCTTACCTTTATAGATTTACATTCTGCCTAAAAGACTGACAATTCTATTCGTGGAGGGTCCCTTGACCCACTAAAGAACCCCTTCTTTATCTCCGGTCAATGTCCATCCACTCCCCATCAATATTCAGCAAAAAAAAAAAATAAAAAAAAAAAAAAAATCGTTTTATTACTTAACTAGAAATTATAGTCTATAGAGAACGTCACAGTCGCGAGGGGTCTTAAACATTCAATAACTATTTGTTATAAATGGAGAATATCGTACAATTCAGGGGACTTTTTACAGTTGTCTGGATTTTTTTTTTTTTTTTTTTCCAGGGGGCCAGGTTTTGCTGGGTGGCAGGGGGCTTGCAGTCTGGTTGATGAATTGTCATTAGGATGCCAGCCGTCCCAGAAAACCAGGAAAAATAGATAAATTGAAGGAACTTTTATTCTTTCTTCCTTTCCTCCCGTACGGAGAGTTCCTAAAGGAGTTTCAGTGAGTGTAGTTGTTGTGGTTGTTTTTGGGCCCGGCTTGTATTACTTTTAGGGGTAAGGGGGGGTTTTTTCATTTAAATTCATTTTTTATCTTATTTATTTATACACCTATACATTCATATATATATTCCACCTATCTTCCACATATATCTATTTGTTTATTTTACTCATTACGTGTTAATGAACTATAACCATTAATATATTCTATCTTGGTCTATATTGTCTACGAGTTATCTATTCATTTGCTTCATTATCTAAGTTTTTTAGCGTAGTTTTTGTAATTATTTTCACATATTAAGATGTAGTCATAAGAGAAATTAAAGACTGTCTTTCCTTGAAAAACCACAGAATCAGAATTGGCAAAAATTACGCTGGAAGGTTTTTAAATACCGATGTAAATATAATCGCACATACATAGTGGTAGACTGGATATACGATATAAACATACATTAACATACACACATGCCATACATACATACATACAAACATTAACATACATACATACATGCATATATATATACATACATACATACATAAATATCATACATACTATACATACATTACAATACATACATACATACATACATAACATACATACATACATACATACATACATACATCACATTTTATTACATACATACATACATACCATACTTACATTTACAAATACATACAATACACTACATACAATATCATATACATACATACATACATAACATACATACATACATACATACATACATACATACATGCAGATAACATACATATACATACATACTTAATATACACACATACATAAATACACTCTCCCAATTACAACCACGGCCAGTATGTCAAGCCTCTTTCCTTTGACTTATTGTACATCTTCCACATACCTCTGACGAACGATCCAAGGACAAGGGCCGAAAACGTCGTCGGCATTTAAACCTCCCACATTTGAGTCTGTGTGTTTACGGCTTCTCCCCTTCAAAATGGGATCCCAGACTCCAGATCTTCGCATAAATGCAATACATACTCACAATACATACATACATACATAGCATACATACAATACATACATAACATACATAAATAATATATATATATCACTATATAGTATATATATTTTATATATAATAATATATATAGTCATACATACATAAAAACATATGTTTTTCGTATTTACGAACATAAAGTACATGTCAAGGATTACTATTACAACAGGACGTGCGCTCGCATCCAGAATCCCTTGTGCTGTATGGGTCCCCACTAGCGGAGGCCATTGCTTTCATTGTAACCTAACATTTTATATTGGACAAATATATCAAAACTCAAGTAACCTAACATTGTATATAGGACAAATATATCAAACCTATTTGACTTATTTCCAGTGCAAGTAAGTCTGTTATTTTATGTATTAAGTTATATATAGAAACTTTTATAGTGAAATAAAGAAACTATTTTCTAAGGCACTTTTATGCTTTGAAATGCCAATTTTAGCCGGGGTACCTTTAACAGGTATTATTGTATGAGGTTAGTGGACTACCAGGGTTGTTCTCCGATTTTTTTTTTTTTATTTTTTTTTTTCTTTTTTTTTTATATAAAAAAAAAAAAATCGATTGTTTTAAATCAGATATTATTTTGATTTAAATAGATTTTTTTTTTATAGATTTTAAATAATTTGTGGGAATTGCTATCTGATATATGCAAGATCTGATTGCTAAAGGACATTTTTAGAATACTCAATGATAAGGTGCAGTAGTCAGTGTTAATATAGACTTGCCACAGAGTATATAAGGAACGGTATCAGGCATCTACATGTGCACAGCCCACCACTGTTGCAGCCCCCACAAACAAAGTTTCACCCAAGATTCGTGTTGAAAACTGTGTTCTAGGTTAAGCAGCTTCTCCACTGAGTCAGTTGCTGCTTTGGAATCAACCAGGAAGGATGATCATTCTGGACCTGGCAGTGGTGGATTTCCTTTCAGGCAGTAAAAAATTATCACTGGTCTGGGATTATTTTTGAAAAAACTGCTAACAAAACTTTTTCTGGCAAAGGGTACCGAGCTAAATGCCAAAGACTTGCAGCCAGGAACTACAGGGCATTGTGTCAAGATTAATTTCTCACACAGAGATAAATGCCAAAGGTCAGCCACAACATACAGAAGAAGAAATTTGATGGATCCCAGGTAAATTAATTTACTTATATTGTGGTGCATTTCTCCACTTTTTCATACGCATTATATAAATTTGGTGAACAACTGGAGAGCATGTGCAATAAAAATTGGTGAAGGGCCTAAAGAGATGATTACTTCAACTTCATTACTTCTAAATTTGGCCTAATGACTATATCACTTATAATATCACTGTATCCACTCCAACTTTGGGGGTCCTAGATGATTGTTATTCATTTCATTACAACATTGTGTGAATTATTTTTATTAGGTTTCCATTGGAATATTCAGCCCACCATAGGGAATTCCAACCCAAAGGGATATATCTCAGGCCCAGCCCAACCTAACCCCAAACTGACCCATTATTTTTAGTGAACTTTAAAAGTGGGATACTGAAATCCTGTGTGGGCTTGAATTCCAAGTCCACCTATTTCATATCCTTTGTTAATTATTTCCAAATAATTTAGTGGCCCTGTGTGAATATGATCTATTATATAAAAAAAAAGATAACAACTGTATTCAAAAAAAGTAGCTTAAAATCACACTGCATTCATTCATATTATTTATTACATTTATAGATTATGCAATATTGCCTAAAATTTTCAGTTTCCATTTCAGGGATCTGTATTAATAAGCTTTCAATCCCTTCATCATTGGCCTATCACACTTGGAATTATCTGCAAACCTGACTCCACCATTAAAAAGGTCACTTATCAGACTCATCCACAAGGCAGCCACTTGACTTCTTGCTAAATTAATTATCATCTGAAAGAAAGTCCATCAACATCTTCTGGATAGATTTAATCATAAAAACCTTCAGCCTCTAAAAAGGACAAAATCTCCTACAAAGAAGTTGCAATGCAAAGAATTATAATTGGCTACAAATTCACCATTTCGTCTTGTTCAGCATCCTCCGAGTTTTCTCAAGATGGTTCAGAACCTGAGGCCAGGTTATATTCCTCCATCCCAGAAAAGATATTGCTGATAAGTACTTGGATCTTGTGTATGAAAAGGAATATAAGAATTGTGCAGAT
>NW_027467675.1:85000-90000 GCF_046742065.1 Oratosquilla oratoria | reverse complement strand
TAGACTCTACCCTGTTCCTCCGCCGCCCACGCCCCCTCTTTGGTCTCCCCAATCCATCTTCTCACAGTTCTATTCTCCTTCCTCTCCTTACCGTCTTTACCCATTCCCTCCTTTATCTATTCTCCTCAATTATCTTTCCACATTTTCTTATTATCCCATCCTCATCCTCATCCACCAATTCGTCCCCTATCTTGATCTTCTCTTACCTGTCCCTCTCTTTTTCTCCGTTTCAAATGAAAAGAAGGTGCAGTAGATCCTGTTTGCGTTTAATCCGAGATAAGAATTTGATGTGTCCTTGCAGCGATGTAAGATGGCGCACTAACGAAAACTATTACTACGCCATTCGTCGACATTTAACCAAAATTCATCTGAAACTATCTTATAATTTATACAATCTGGTTCCTCGTAAAATTGTATTTTATTTGATAACTTAAATTGATAATAGTAATAATGATAAAACAATAATCTCGTTCCCCCGCTTATCCTCTCCAGCACGAAGGGCCACGTCCATGTTACGCAAAAACACGAGCGCGCGTGCCCGCGCGCACGCACACACACATACACACACACACACACACACACACACACACACACACACACACACACACACACACACACACACACACACACACACACACACACACACACACACACACACACACACACACACACACACACACACACACACACCCTCGGTGACGTGGTTGATAGAGTACTGGGCTATCAGCACGGAGGTGCGTCAGCACCTGGTTCAAATCCTGCCCAGGGCCGAAATTATTTCGGTATCGCTGCGCTTCGGGTCGTTACTCCGACACTCGTGGGCGGGGAGTTGTGTGTGTGTGTGTGTGTGTGTGTGTGTGTGTGTGTGTGTGTGTGTGTGTGTGTGTGTGTGTGTGTGTGTGTGTGTGTGTGTGTGTGTGTGTGTGTGTGTGTGTGTGTGTGTGTGTGTGTGTGTGTGTGTGTGTGTGTGTGTGTGTGTGTGTGCAAGGTCATAGCATTACCCATAGATTGGTCATACGAACTCTGAGCTCTCTTGCAGGAGGGAAATAGCTGTCGATCACGAGTCCAACACGTGATCCAAAGACCAAGGTGAAAGACCAAGGTGAATACACACATATACACACACACATATATACATAAAGCTCATGAGAGCAATTATAAAAAGACAAAATGTCTAATGGATATGAAGGAATATTTTTCAATGCACTTTATACATGCGTAAATACCTAGAATAAGTTAAAATGTGTCTTAGCCTAAGTTGGAACAGCATATGAATTTAAATGTAAGTATGATGATTGGAAAATAAGAATATAGACCAAATTAGGCTAATAGATATATCTGAAGCTAGGTATGATAAGTTGGAAAGTAAGAGACACGATTCTACGAGTACTCCTTCTTCCCTGTATACTGCAATTAGGTAAATACACACAAATAGATGCACACATAGGTACACATGCAACGCACACACACACACACACACACACACACACACACACACACACACACACACACACACACACACACACACACACACACACACACACACACACACACACACACACACACACACACACACACACACACACACACACATACGCACACAAACTAGGTAAATATATTTAGGTAGAAGTACACGTACACTTACACGCACACGCGACACATACACACACACACTATACTCCATTTCAATAAGAAACTCTACACGATCTCTGCCGTGCAGTTCGGTACAGTAGATAGTCCTGCAGACGACGACTCCACACAGGCACCAGTGACACGCAAATTCCTCACCTCCTTCAGAAAATATTATATTTTTCTACTTTGTTTATAAGATAAGAAAATTTGGTTTCAATTATTAGAAAGGGCAGTCATTCTACAATTATAACAAATTTCAAAATTTTATAGAGTAAGAAACTAAGCAGTTATATGAGTTGAATTCAAAGAAAGGAAATCATTGGTTTGTACACTATTTATAAACGATCTTTTCAACAATTATGATATGTGTAGAATAAAAAATGTGTTCCTCTACCTAAACAACTGAAGATGATGGTGCATTCAGATTTTACATAGAAAGACCCAAAAAATAAAGATTAATGATTTTTATCAATATATTGCGTCATGACGTTTGTGACTCAAGGGAGGGAGGGAGGGAGGGAGGAAGGGAGGAAGGGATGGTAGTTGATGATTCCTTCTTCTCCTCTTCCTCTCCCTCCTCCTCCTCATCTTCCTCATCCTTCCAACTTATTCATCATTTAATTGATATGAGAAAGTATTCGTTTTTCTTATAATATATCTCTATTTTCTTATCTTTTTGAGTACACTCAAATAATCTACCTACCGTCTCCACAGACGCTAGATAAATTCACATTATATAAAGATATTCTCGGGTAAGAATGATGGAAAATGAATACTTTCTTATAAATTGAATTGTGAATAAGTAGGAAGAAGGAGGAGGAAGAGAGGAGTAGTCAGCAACTAACGTCCCTCCCTCCCTCCACAAGTCACGAAACAAAATATTGATAAAGTATTGATAAAAAATATTGATAAAAATTCTTAATTTCCATTTTTATAGCTTTCTGTGTAAATTTTGAATGCACCATCTTGTTCAATTGTTTATGTAGGAGAACACACGTTTTATTCTAAACTTGTTATTATAATTGTTGTAAAGATTGATAATAAGTAGAGATGTGTATAAACCAATAATTTTTTCTAGTTCAACTCCGCATAGCTATTTAGTTTCTTACCCTGTCGAATTTTGAAGTTTTGTTATAGTTGTAGAACGACTGTTCTAATGATTGAAACCAGTATTTCCTATTTTATGAAACAAGTGGAGAAATATAATATTTTCTGTAGGAGGTGAGGAATTTGCATGTCACTGGTTCCTGTGTGGTGCAGGAGTCTACAGGATTACCATCTATACCGAGCTCAGTGGAAGAAATGGACTGTAATATCTCATTGGAACGGAGTATAGATGAATACAACAAGGAAAATACAATACAGTACACATATACTCATACACACACAAGTACACGATTCGTGGCACAGTGGTAAAGTTCCCGGCTGCCACTACACCGGTCTGGGTACAAATACCGCCCAGGGCTGAAATAATTTCAGTATTGCTGCGCTGCAGGTCCGTTATTCCAACTTTCGTGGGCGGAAAAAGTTCGGGGTGTATGTGCATGTAAGATCACAGCATTACCCATAAATCGGTCATATATGAGCTATGAGCTCTCTTCCGGAAGGAGAGTAGATGTCGATCACAAGTCCAACACGTGATCCAAGACCATGGCGAATCACACGCGTACACATACACAAGCACTAGGTGAATACAATTAGGTATATGCAGTCAGATAAATACGTACACATACACACACGTACACACGTGCACACACACACAGACACACGTGCACGCAGACGTACACACACACACACACACACACACACACACACACACACACACACACACACACACACACACACACACACACACACACACACACACACACACACACACACACACACACACACACACACACACACACACACACACACACACACACATACGCACACAAACACACACGCTACGAGGACAGCGACCATGAGGAGAGGTAGAAACGTCCCTATTCAGAAGATGATGTCATCTTCTGTCACCCGAACGGACAGCAAATTTATTTTTCCAGCAGCTGTTGACACGCCGTAGGCACCTGAGGCCTGGAACCTACAAACACCTGAAGGTTCTCTCTTGGTGCAAGTCACAGTGCCTTTGTTAACGTGTGACGTGACGTCTGGAACGTCACAGACATTTCCCAGTGTGATATGAACCACGCTGGGAACGTATTACGTCACCCCTAGAGGCAATCGTCTTCGCTATGTCAGCAGATGATTTTATTCATATGAAGAAAAACGTCCTTAAATTAGATAAACTTAGGTTTAAGAAGGAAATAGGCAAGAATTGGTTTAGCAACAGTGGTTTACGAATAGACTCAGTAACCATGTGAGCGCTGAAATAATTGTTTGTTTTAAATGAAGGTTAGATAACTTTATGCACAGGGATTACAGGTGGTAAAGGACGTGGAACTGGGTAGTCAAGGCCCTATGGTCTCTTACAGCCTCCTCCATCCTTAATGTTCTTATGTCCAAATGTTCTTCTCTGGACTTGAGGATCAAAAGCCAAACTTCCTCAACTCAGACATGATTCTGATTCGGTTTTATGTCGCGAAACTCCCCCATTCAGGAGGCTAGAACGGTGACCCTCACAGAGAACTTTGTAGCATGGAATTGAATGAAACATAACCTTAGTTCATCTCAACGGTGACAGGGTTCGAACCGCCATCACGTCGACCTCCGTCGTAAGTAGTTCTTTATGAGGAGATAAGGAGAAAACAATGATGCTCTTAAGGTTATCACTCACTAACACGTAGCATGCAACTCAATATTTCTCTTTTTCTACCTCTCTCTTTCTCTTTCTCTCTCTCTTACTCTCTCTCTTTCTCTCTCTCTCTCTCTCTCTCTCTCTCTCTCTCTCTCTCTCTCTCTCTCTCTCTCTCTCTCTCTCTCTCTAGCATGCACACGCGTACACACGTACATACACACACACACACACACACACACTCACACACACACCACACACACACACACACACACACACACATACACACACACACACACACACACACACACACACACATACACACACACACACACACACACACACACACACACACACACACACACACACACACACACACACACACACACACACACACATACACACACACACACACACACACACACACACACACACACACACGCGCACACATATATGTATATATATATATATATATATATATATATAAACATACATATACCAAAGGCTTTTTCCCCTTCACAAGGGAGGTAGCCAAAACCAAAAGCATAACAACCACTCCCAACAATTCCATCCCTAACACACTCCACTCCCCTTTACCCTCCTCCCTCTCTCTTATCTTGGCTCTTCCTGGATG
>NW_027467675.1:75000-80000 GCF_046742065.1 Oratosquilla oratoria | reverse complement strand
TATTCTTTTATTATTAATAAGCTTGTGGCTTTTGCTAAACATATAAATCCTTCTCTATGGTTAATGTTGTTATTAGTGTTGATATATGCTGCTTCAATTGTCTTCCTTAGTTTCTTGGATGATCCTTTATTTAATACGGTTGTGTTGTTCCAGTCTGGAAGGTGACCATGTTTATCCACATGTATTACTATGGAGTTAGATGTTCTATGGGCTTTTACGTCATTTTTATGTTCATTTATCCTTTTATTAAGTCCGCGATCAGATTCACCAAAATATGAAGAGGGACAGCTTTTACACGAGATTTTATATATATATATATATATATATATATATATATATATATATTTATATATATATACATATGTATGTATATATATATATATATATATATATATATATGTAGAGAGAGAGAGAGAGAGAGAGAGAGAGAGAGAGAGATTTTGGTTTTAATAAATTTATTACGCCCGTGGGCGGCAAACAATAGTACATCTATCACAGCATTGTGTTAGAGGACATGTCATATATTACACACATTCTTTAAACGGAGACAAAATACAATAATCATTCAGGATCCCCCGAAATGGTGATGGCGGGATAGTGGTACTATGTAAGTGTTTACATATAATCATCATGCCCCGTCTCCGGGGAATATTGTCTGTCACTATGGGTCACTGGAGACAATAATATCAAGGGTGTTCGTGTTAGGACGGTTACACAGCCCGCACGATGATCACAGTGGCATATCATCCGTCTGGGACCCCCGTCACACATGTCGACTCCCAAGTCCGAGCCGAACACTGACATTATTGTGCCTTGGTACCATGGTCTTGCGTCGGCGTTACTTGTGGCGGTTGGGTAGGTGGTGGTCGTATGGGGATATCGGTAGACCGTTCCGCATCTTTCGGTGTGTTGACATGGCATGAGTGGCTGCGTGTACTCGTATCTTGTTTTAAGGCATGATAGGGTGAGCATTGCGCGTGACGTCCATGACGTAGGTATAGGCTGCCTTGGTAAGATGGTCCACCGTTTAATAAATTCATTGCTTCTGAGGGCGACAAACAATATTATATTAGTCATATTATTATATAAAGAGATACAAAAGGAGGTATGATTGGATTTAACAATCAAAATCCCCCAAAATGGGGGTGGCGAGCTAGGAGTGTATCTAAGTTGTCGTCACTAAGTAAATATTTACATACAGTTATCACGTCTTGTCTCTGTGGAATACTGTCTGTCACAATGGGGCATTGGAGACAGTAGTGTTCAAGAGTGTTGGCGTTAGGGCGGTTACACAGCCTGCATGATGAGTAATGTGGCATATCTTCCGCCTGGGATATTTGCCACACAGGTCGATATCCGAGTCTGAGCCGAGCACTGACAACATTGTGTCTCCGTACCATGGGTCCGCGTCGGCGATACTTGTGGCGGCTGGGTAGGAAGTGGTCGTGGTGTTGAATGGAGACACTGGTGGCTCGTTCCGCATCTCTTCAGCGTGTTGTTATGGTGTGAGTGGCTGCGTGTATTCTGTTTTTGAGGCATGTGAGAGAGGGTACTACGCGTTCGTTATCTAACACGAAGGCACAAGCTGCTTTGGCAATACGGTCCACCGTTGTCGTTGCCAGCAAGGTCGACATGTGAAGGCACCCATATGAGAGATACGGTCATAGATGTTTCATGAACAACGGCGAGTTGGGTCAGTATGGCCTGTACAACACGATAGTAGTTGGGTCTGGGTGAGGAGAGGGCGTGTAGAGCTGGTTGGGAGTCACAAACGATCACACCATTTACGTTACAGTCTACAAGGTATGTTACTGCGTCGAGGATTCCGTGTAGCTCACAAAACGTGGAGCTTGATGTGACAGGTAACCTGCGGCCAATCCATCCAGCTTCCACAGGTGGCTGTAAGGTGGGTGAGTACATGGCACACGCTGCTCTTCCATCAGCCTGTACTGAGCCATCCACGTAGATAACATGCGCTGCAGGGATCTTTGAGGATACGCTGTCGATGGTCTCTAGTGCTAGTTGCTTTTGAAGTGCAGGAAGGTCATCTTTGGAGGTTGGTGTGAAGGTGACGTTAGGGAGGGAGATTCGCCACGGGGGCAAGTCGGGTTCAACCGTTTCTTCAGGGACGTGGATGTCAAGGTTTCTGAGTGTGTTGCACACTGTAGTGACGAGGTTGCGGCCTCCTGGTCGAAGTGGGAGGCGGGGTGCACTGTCAGGTTCGAGCGACGCTCTGATGGTAGCAGTAAAGTTTGGGGACAGATAGGGCGATCGGAGGCATTTTACAGAGAGAATGGCCATGTTAGCATATATTCTCTCTACAAGCGAGGGTAGACCAAGTTCACTTTGCATGTTAACGATGCGAGTCGAAGGAGGGCAACCTAAGATAAATCTCATTACTCTATTTTGGAATTTTTCGAGAGGTTCCAAAGCTCTCCTGGGAAGTTGACAAAGGGCAGGTGATAAGTAGTCAACGAGTGATCGAAGAAATGTGGTGTATAGAGTTCTGACCATTGGTAATGAAGCGCCGGTGGAATTTGTGGCAAGCCACTTGATAGGGTTAAAACGGGCCTGCAGACGATCAAGGAGATCATTAACAAGGGGATGGATACGTTGTCGAGTCGGTATGGCTGGAGTGATCCGGGCTGGTACTCCAAGGTATGTGTACTGTGTGCAATGAGGGATAACATCACCTCCCATGTTGAACGTCGGTAGTGCTTGGAGAGTACGAGATGAAAATATTCTGCTCTTCTCAGGGGAAATGATGAGACCACAAGCGGTAGTTGACGTGTAGAAGCCATTTAGGACGAATTGGAGGTCAGCGGGCGAGTTGGAATGGATGCAGATGTCGTCCGCGTAGCAGAGAAGGGGTTGTACCGGGAACGTTAGGAAGAAGTGAGAGTAAGCGGTGCATCAAGACGTTAAAAAGAAATGGACTTAGTACGCCACCTTGCGGGGTACCGAGTTTGAACTGCTCGTAGGAACTGCACACACCTCGAAAGAGAACACGTGACTTTCTGTTACTCAGATAACCTCGAATCCATCGAAGGAGGTTTCCTTGCACTCCGAAGGTAACCAGCTGGTCAAGAATTATTTCATGGTTGGGCTACATCGAAAGCACTTTTGAGGTCCAGGAAGGCAACTACGCTGGTGGGAGAGAGGCGGGTGTAGAGCTCAGTAAGGCAGTGGTGCGTACTTCGACGTGGGAGGAAACCATACAGCTGCGGGGAGAGTTGACCTTGTAGACGATTCATGAGCCGGGCAAGGATGATACGTTCAAGCATCTTGCTGAAGCATGAAGTTAGGGAAATGGGCCTGAATTTATCAGTACCTGGTTTCGGTATCGGAACAATCGTGCTTAAAGTCCAGGCTGCAGGTACATGTCCACGAAGGAGGCAGAGGTTGAAGAGGCGAAGGAGGGGGTTGCCAGGAACTTCCAGTAGGAGTCGGAGCACTTGGTATGTAATGCCGTCATCCCCGGGGGCAGAAGTTTTTGTATTAGCCATGGCTAGTCGTAATTCATTCTCCGTAATCGGGACGTCGTCTTCTTCATCTGGGTGGAGAAGAGCAGCCATTAGGTGGAGATTACGGGTGTTGCGACGAGTGGAGAGTGCCTCTTGGATATGCGTAGGAAGATTGTAAGTCTGTGACTGTGACGACCATAAAGTAATGAGGTCCTGGGCGTAGGCGGCTGGACTGTGATGGAGGGCGCTGGGAGGTTGCTTCTTAACGACCCTTTTTACAAGGCGCCACATGGTCGCGATACTAGTCTGGTGATTTATGGAATCAGTGTATTTCTGCCAAGACTCTTTGTAGGCACAGTTCTGGAGGGCGACCATATTATCCCGTGCTATTTGGTACTGATGTAAAGAATCAGGTGTGGGTTGCGTCTGAAAAGTATGACCAGTAGTCTGTGTAGCTCTCTCCGCTTGGATAATACGGTGGTCCAACGTCCATGAGTGAGGTACAGGGCGGCGTGGTAGGTGAGCTTTGGTTACATAGCGGCTGTAGAAGTCGTGTGTGGTATTCACTAAGGACGTGTATAGTGCGTCGGGGGATAGGAAGTCAAATGTGGGAAGGAGACTAGAGATGTACGAAATATACGTAGGGCAATATTTAGGAGGAATGGATATACGGGTCCGGTGATGAGGAGTTGGAATCCGAGATGGTATGGAGTAGTATAAGCTAAGAGCAATATGGTCGGAGAAGAGAGAAGGAATTGATTGACAGGCGACACGGGATGGCACGAGGCCAGACGTGATGATGTGGTCAACTGTGCCTCCACGTGCATGTGTGGCTCCACCAGTTTCCCATCGTGTGAGTCGGTACCGATGTATGTAGTTGAGTAGAGGGATTCCACTACGGTTGGGGACAGGGGAGGCATCACCAAGAGCAGGATGTCGAGCGTTGAAATCCCCCATATAAATCACTCCACGATTTGTAGGTACTGGGAGGGCAACAAGATTAATAACACCAGGGGCAGAGTATACGTTGCAAAGTCGAAGTTTACCATTGCCCACAGTGACTTCAATTAACTGAAAGGTCATAGTAGTATCCCTGGAGCATCGAAGGAGCTTGTGTGGCATGGATGCGTGGACGTAAGAAATGAGGCCATTCCTGGCTGGATGTATGTACGAGACATAGCCAGACAGCGTAGGTGCTGTGTCGCATGGCTGAGCACCACCGGGAAAGGCTTCTTGAATAAATATTATCTGGGGGTGATGGCGATGGACATATGTCTTCAGTGCAGTGAGTTTCGTGTTATGGCGTATTCCGAAAGCATTCCAGGAGATGACGTGAAGCGATACGAGATCAGAGAATCTTATTACTATGTGCTTTGCGAGAGCCGGAAGAGGTTGGTGTTTGAATGTGGGCGCTGCCAGGCGGAGCATGGGTAGAGGAGTTCAAAGGCGACGAGAGCTTTTCTAGATGGGAGGCAACTGTATCAAGTCGCTCTGTAAGGGCTGTGACAGAGGTGATAACAACTTTGTGAGATTCAA
>NW_027467675.1:60000-67500 GCF_046742065.1 Oratosquilla oratoria | reverse complement strand
ACATATACTGTACATATACATATACATATACATATACATATACATATACGAGTACATACATATTGAAGGCTGAAACAAAGATTACATCCTTCTATCACCTTTCTAAATGCTCACTCTTCACCCCTCCAAGGTTAGCATCATATGGATTAATAAAGGGCCAATCCTGTCTCCCGGCACACCGTTGAATCACTAAAGAGAATATAAAGAATAAATTCCTAAGCAAGTAAATAAATAGACGAAGAATTTCTTTTATATATCTTTCTCGAGCTCCTGTCATGGGCTTTACTGTGCAAGGTCCGTTGAACATTTTATCTTCGTCTCCTTCTTGGACAATCCATGGGTCGTCCAACATCTAGTTTTTATTCGCAATTCTTAGAAGACTTCTGATCATCTATCCTCGTATATCATAAGAGAAGAAAAAAGAGGAGAAAGAACAGAGGAGAAAGGGGAGGAGGGAAAAGAGGAGGAGGAGAAGGAAAGGGAGGAGGAAGATTAAGGGAATGAGGAGGAGTAAGTTGAAGAGGAGGAGGAAAGGGAAGGGAAGAAGGAGGAGAGGGAGGATGGGGAAAGAAAGGAGGAAGATGGGGAAAGAGAGGAGGAGGAGGAGGAGGAAGAAGGGAAGGAGAAGGAAAAGGAGGAGGAGGAAGGGGAACTGGAGGAAGGAGAAAGATAAGGAGGATTGATAAAAGAATGCAGAGATAGAAGAAGAGATAGAAGAAGAGATGGAGGAGGAGGAACAAGATTAGGTAGATAAGGAGGAGAAAAGTGAAAATGAAGGATAATGTATAGATAAAAAGTGTAGCGAAGAAGGAAGGACAAGAACAGATAGAAGAAGAGGTGGAGGATAGGAAGAGAAGAAAGAGAAGGAGGAGGAAGATGGATAGATGACGAGTTTAGAGGTGGTAAAGGAAATAGAGAAAGAAGAGGATGAAGGAGAACAAATAGAGGAAGGGTTGGAAGAGGAGAGCAGGAGGAGGAGGAGGAGGAGGAAGACGAAGAGAAGGAGAATATTTAGGACCAGGAGAAGGTACAATAAGAGGGAAGAAGATAAAGAAACAAAACTAAAATAAAAACAAGATAGACAAGGATAAATTGATAAGGACAAGGAAGAGACAGAAACAGAGACGTAGACAAAGAAAGATCGAGGGGGGGAAGGAGAGATAGTGACATGGAATCAGATAGAGAAATTACAGAACTCATAAGAGAAGAGAAAATGAGAGTCGAATCTCAGTTCACTCTTTTCTTCTTCTTTTCTACGGGAAATTTTAGTCACACATTTAATGGTCTTACACATTTCCAAAATATAAAATAATAATTAACTCACTCGCCTTTGGATTCAGAGAACACTGAAACAATCTCAACTTGAAACGATATAAGTTATTATATCATTCCAAGAATAGATATTTGTAAAGAAAAATATATGCAGTCATTCCCATTCTGAAATAGTTTTCTCATTTTATGAGATCTGTGAGGTCAATTCCTTTCATGTTGGTGGAGACTTTTCAGAAAAATATATAAATGATTAAAGTATAATCTTAGAGAAATATATACATGATCAAGATAAAGAACAGTAAAATTGTTAGAGATGTAACTCAATGGTATTTATATATACCACAAGACCCTTTTCTCTTTGTATGGATGTGTGGAAATCATTTTTTATTATCATTAATGCAAGCCGCTTCAATTGAATATAGTAAAGTATGCAAAACCCACGGAAGTATCAAAGTGTCCATTGGTTTACGTTGACAAACATGGACACATACCTAACTATAATAAGATAAGGATGAAAACTAATCTGCTTATATGTGATGACTTCAACCAAAGGTTGAAAGCCTAAAACCACAAACTCATTGTTCATTAACGAAGTCTAAGAGTGCAGGACACGGAGCATCACGGTCAATTAGGGAGGTGTCCCAGGCGTCATCAAACATGCCTTTACTTGTATACAAGGTTGTCAGCTTTGTTGAACAAGACCCGTGGAGAGGAATGTTTTCACAATTCTTTTGCTATAAAAACGATGAATTTCCCCTTGTTTTTATCTCATTACATCCGCAAGGAAGCAACTGTGCTACTGTTATTACAATTATAATGCTATAAAAACGATGAATTTCCCTTTGTTTTTATCTCATTACATCCGCAAGGAAAGCAACTGTAGCTGAGATTTTCATTTCGCAGCTCAGTTATAAAACCAGCCTGGGTTAAAATGAACTGAATGTACAATAAGCTTTTGGTAATTTCCACGTGGAATATATCTTCTTTTGTTTTTTCCTGGCGTTTGTTTGTTTTATTTGCTGTAATTCTCGACATTTTTTTTTATTGTTGTTCCTGTTTTGTCTTTTGTTCTAGCTGATTTTTATTTTGTCCTTGTTCTTCTTCCTCTTCTTCCTCTTTACTCTCTTCTTCCTCTTCCTCCTCTTTTATCTCTTCTTCCTCTTCTTCCTCTTTTCTCTCTTCCTCTTCTTTCTTTTCTCTCTTTCTCGTCTTTCTCTCTTCCTCTTCTTTCTCTTTTCTTTCTTCTTACTTTTCCTCTTGATCGTATTTGTGCTCTTCTTCTCTCTAGTTTCTTGTTTTTATTGCTGATGTTTCTTTAACTTGCTCTTTTTTATTAATTTAATTCTTTCCATGTTCTTTATAGAGTGAATGGAGCACGAGTGAGCACCCGCACATGATCCAGTCGCAAGATAATTCTCAAGATAGTTCTCGCTGGCCGAGCGAATTAGGACGTCGATACTTACGGAATAGGTCGAGAAGACGACAGTTCGAATCCTGCCGCCAGCGAGTCGGACCAAGGGCATGTTTCATTAAGTTCTACAGTATAAAACCCTCTGTAAGGGGCACCATTCTCTCCTCCTGATAGAAGGAGTTCGCGACGTTAAACCAAATTATCAATAATCATCAAGATAACAAAAGATATATTCTTTTTCGTTACTCTTCATTTTCGACCTTGTTGGTTACGACCTCAAAGACCAAATGGGGAGAGGATCAGAGGGAGAGGAAGACAAAGAGTCAAGTTTATGGACACATTGTTGGAACACACCAGTGAAGAATGGAGGGTTGTGGATCTTGTTAGGCTGGCTAAGGAAAGAAGTGGATGGTGTCCCATGGTCACCGATGTCACTTGACAGGCACTCATGTATGGTATGATAGTAATGGTATTGACTGGTATATGTGTTTGGCCTGCACATTTGATGTCTTCAATATATTATGTGATTTTTAGTACCATCACTAAATCGTCACAAATATTGTAAAATATGGGATATTGCGCAAAAATATTGATTAAGACAACAGCCCGTCAATTCGAGGGCATACTGTCCGAGCCTCGTTTAGCATCTATTATTTTTTTCCACCAAACTTTTCTCGTGGGAATTTTTCATTCACTTTTATTACGAAGAAATCCTGGCATCCAATACCCTTGAGATTATGATCGAGGCTGTTGGACCCAACAGCGGAAAACTCGGACCCAAAGGGCCCAGATGTAAACGCCAGGTACAAAGAGTTGTGAGCTAAGCAGAATCCTCCTCCCGGAGGATCTAGACAGCTGGAAGATTATGTCGTGTCGTATTTCAGCCATCTCGTTCCTTGTTGTTTGTTTCCATTTATCAATAACCCATTTGTGCCTAGTTACCCACCCTCAGCTTAATTAAATTGCATGGTGCTAACTAGGATGAGCTTTCTTAAGCACAACTTGGGTACAAATGGACTAGTTAAGATAGCCTTCACCTATCTGTGCTTTAAACTCAATAAAAATTATCTGGTTTTCACTAGAATAAAATCTCTAAAGCGCGGCATAAGTACAAAAGAGTTAATTACCTAGTTAATATTGTTTATTGTTTTTACTATTTCCCATTACTTATTTAACAATTACATTATGCAACGCCTCTTCTAATCACTCCCTGCAACCACATAGCCATCTATATTAACAAGAAAATAATAACAATGCACGAATCAATGACTGGTCAACTAATACAAGAGACCACGGTATTACCTAAGTGACCTATTAAACTGACCAAATAACCTAATTTTTCACTAACCGATCCGCCAATTGGTCAAATGATTAGCTGACCATTTGACCCAATGAGTGGGTCATTAATTAACAGAATATGCGGCTAACGAGATAATTTGAAAGAACGGCAAGACCACAGATATTTCGTGTGTAAATGACCTCATTTGCTTTCTCTCTCTCTCTCTCTCTCTCTCTCTCTCTCTCTCTCTCTCTCTCTCTCTATCTATCTATCTATCTATCTATCTCTTTCTCTCTCTCTCTCTCTCTCTCTCTCTCTCTCTCTCTCTCTCTCTCTCTCTCTCTCTCTCTCTCTCTCTTTCTCTCCCTCTATCCATTCTCTTCACTCTTATGGTTCTGTGTCCGTCTTTAACTACGGACTTTAAATCTTAATCTATCTCTATATGTGTGTCTGTACATATATACAAATGTTTTTATGCAGGTATGTGTGCGTGTGG
Source organism: Oratosquilla oratoria (assembly GCF_046742065.1). NCBI lineage: Eukaryota > Metazoa > Arthropoda > Malacostraca > Stomatopoda > Squillidae > Oratosquilla > Oratosquilla oratoria. The sequence continues at coordinate 63,042 of NW_027467675.1, read as the reverse complement.
GGGAGGGTGATTCACCATGGTCTTGCATCACGTGTTGGACTCGTGATTGATAGCTATTTCCCTCCCGGAAGAAAGCTCAGAGCTTATATATTACCCGATCTATGGGTAATGCTGTGATCTTACACGCATACACAAATCCAACTCCCCGCCCACGAGAGTTGAGTAACGACTCGCAGCGTAGCGACACTGAAATTGCTTCATCCCTGGGTGGAATTCGAACCCGGACTGCCGTAGTGGCAGCCGGGAACTCTACCACTTGCGTGTGTGTGTGTGTGTGCGTGTGTGTTTTTGTGCTTTCGTATCAATTTATTTATATGCAATCCCTCCCCCCGATACCCGTCTGATCCAAGATACGCAAACAAGCACAAAACCTGGAACCAACTGATCCCCGGACATTGAGGCCAATCGTCTCGCGAATCCCAAAGGAAAGAGTCTCTTCGATCAGCAAAGCGCAAAGAAATCCAGTTTCCAGCAACGGCAAGGAGCTTCCAGATGCTGAGAGGCACCGAAAAAGACGATCTGAATAAGGTCACTTGGGTCTGGCAAAAAATAAATCGATTAATGTATAAATAAATAAATAAATGAATAATTCTTTTTTAAATCAAATGAAATAAAAGATTCAACTGACGATATGTTTCTCACCTCAATAGCTACTCCAGTAACCCTGATGATAAATAATGTTAAAATGTTAATTAAGACATTAGGGGCAAGGATTTTTCCTGCCCCGTCAAAGAACTTTAGGACTGATATATCGAAATTCCTTTTCAACCCACGAGACTTATTTTCCAAACCGAAGCCACTTTACGTTTTCAATGTCTTCAAAAGACCTCCTGTGTTTATTACATTTTTGCAGAAGCGTAGATGGGTGTAATATTTGAGAAACAGAGGGATATATATATATATATATATATATATATATATGTGTGTGTGTGTGTGTGTGTGTGTGTGTGTGTGTGTGTGTGTGTGTGTGTGTGTGTGTATATATACAGTATATATATATATATATATATATATATATGTATACATATATATATATATATATATATATATATAAAGAGAGAAAAAGAGAGAGAATGAGAGAGATAAAGAGGAGAGAAAGATAGATAAAAAGTGGGAAAAAGAGAGAAAAGAAGAGTCAAAGCGCGGACGAAGCCCCGCTGTGACAAAACAGATCCACATCTACGAGATAATCTCGTTTTGGAAATGTGGCATTGGGAAGCTTATTACCGGAACGTAGGAAGAGATGGTGATACTGATGGCTATTGTGATGGTGATGAATGGGCTGGAAGTGGTGAAAGAGAGAATAATGGTGATGGAGATGAACATGGTGATAAAGATGGTGATAAAGATAATGATGGAGATGGAGGGGGTAATTATAATGGCAACTCCTGGATGACGGGTCATCACTGCATCCTGTCCACTACCCTTGGTCAGAACCAGTGTCGCAAGACACAGCACATCCACAGCAAGGCCGCTTCATTAATTCGGCGACCCCCCCTCTCTGTCCCCTCATGCAGAAAAGGAGAAGACGGGGAGAAATCCCTTCGGGCTGCGTCTATTTATTTCTCATACATACTCTCTCATCCCCCATCCCCCATCCCCCATCCCCCACCCCCTCATGCATCCCAGCATCATCTCCATTCACCCGTATCTTCTGTCCTCTTCCGTCCTTCCTCAACAGACATATTTAGAAATTAAAAAACTACCTTCAACACCAATAACTAAAGAAAATCAAAATCAATATTGTTTTTTGTGTCAGACTAGATTTAGACATTATCTATCGTAAGCAAATAATGTAAATGCATTCTAAACAAACATATCTAGAAATTATAATAACAATAAACACAAATAGTATAATGACCATATGAAATTATATCTGAAATAAGAAATGCGTCTTTAAAAACAAAACTTTTCTGGCTCGTTAGAACGAAATATGAAACTATCTCTTTACTATCACGCGCTCTCGACAGAAAAAAAAATATATTAAAAATAATAAAAATAAAAGTAAAAGTTTGGCACTCACTGCCGAGTCAAATATACTGGAAAACGGAAAACTATGCATTAAAAGAAATCAAAATTAAAATGATTGCTTGGCACTACACTGTCTTTTGCACAACCTGTTTAGTCCCCTTCCCCCTCCCCTGCCTCCTTCCCCCTCCTCTTACCTCCTCCCCCTTCCCACTGCCTCCTCCCCCCTACCTCGTCCTCCTGTCCCCTCGCCCTGCCTCCTCCTTCTTACCCCGACCTCCCCTCCCCTCCCCCTCCTCCTCTTCTCCCCTTCACCCTACCTCCTCCCCCCTACCTGGTCCTCCTGTCCCCTCGCCCTGCCTTTACCTCTCTGCCCCAACCTCCTTTCCCCTCCCCCTCCTCCTCTCCTCACTTTCCCCTTGCCTCCTTCCCCCTACCCCGGCTCTTCCCCTTTTCCCTTTTCCTCCTCGCCTTTCCTACCCCCCCCCCCATCAAATGCTACGTGTGGCACAATGTCATGATTTGCTGAGCCCTAGGAAACAACACAGACACTAACTACGTGGAATTACCTTTTGGTTCCTATCTTATACCATTCAGTTTTGAACCAAATCCTTGTATTGATAAAGCCCGTATTATTTAGAAAAAGAGGTCAGGAACCTACACCAGGAGGCACTGAGTAGCTGTGGTCGAAGACATTACCATTTTTTGTTGTTTATAGAATGACAATAAAGAGCTTCATCGGTATGACCAGTTGCCAAATGCCTTTAAACGATTTTAACCCAAGCACAAGCCGAGACGCAGGCGACACAGCAGAGGCGCAGAGTTTCTGTTCCTGAACTGAAGTACAGTTTGAACTTCTCTCTCACCTAAATTGCCTCTAGATGTACTACATCGACATTTAAAGTGAGAGAGAAACTCAAACTGTGCTTCAGTTCAGCAACAGGAAGCCTGCCTTTGCTCTATGCTGCATCGTCTGCGTACCCTATGTCACCTTCGTCTCTGTTTGTGTTTAGGCTTAGGGTTCCCTCTGTGTGGTTGCAGGCTTTCAGTCAGTCAAAATCGAGGCAATAGCAA
>NW_027467675.1:42500-45000 GCF_046742065.1 Oratosquilla oratoria | reverse complement strand
CAGTGATGGTGGACTGGTTGGTGAGATTATTTAATGTTTGCTGGAGAGAGGGTAGAGTACCGGAGGACTGGAGTAGTGCCTGTTTAGTTCCTCTTTACAAGGGAAAAGGGGACAAGTGTGAATGTAGTAATTTCAGAGGGATTAGCCTGTTGAGTGTAGTAGGGAAGGCTTATGGGAGAATCTTAATTGAGAGGATTAGGAGAGGAACAGAAGGAGTAATTGGTGAGGAACAGTGTGGATTTAGGACGGGTAGAGGTTGTGTAGATCAGATCTTTGTGGTAAGGACAGATATGTGAGAAAGCTATAGGAAAGGGGAAGGATGTTTTTTGGGCTTTTATGGATCTGGAAAAGGCTTATGATAGGGTAGACAGAAAGGCACTGTGGGAGGTTATGCAGATTTATGGGATAGGAGGAAAGCTTTTGGGAGCTGTCAAGAGTTTTTATGTGAGTAGTAGAGCATGTGTTAGGATTGGAAATGGAGAGAGTGAGTGGTTTGAAGTAAAGGTGGGACTTCGTCAAGGATGCGTTATGTCGCCCTGGCTGTTCAACTTATACATGGATGGGGTGGTGCGAGAGGTGAATGCTAGGGTAGTGAGTCAGGGATTGGAGATGGTTAAAGAAAATGGAGAAAAGTGGGAGGTGAGCCAGCTGTTGTTTGCGGACGACACTGCGCTTGTGGCAGGGTCAGAGGAGGGATTGAGGAAGCTGGTGGCAGAGTTTGGGAGAGAGTATGTGATAGAAGAAAGCTAAAGATAAATGTAGGTAAAAGTAAGGTGATGAGATGTACAAGGGGTGAAAGTGGCAGTAGACTGGAAGTGAACATTAAGGGAGAGCGACTGGAGGAAGTGGATAGTTTTAGATACTTGGGTGCAAGTGTAGCAGGAAAAGGTGGAGTGAAGGTGGAGGTAGAATGTAGATTGAGAGAAGCGAGTAAATGCCTTGGTGGTTTAAAGAGTGTAATGAGAAATAGACATTTGGGAATGGATGCGAAGAGGAGACTGTATGAAGGAATGATTGTGCCAACAGCACTGTATGGGGCAGAAACATGGAACATAAGAGAAGAAGAAAGAAGGAGTTTGAATGTGTTTGAGATGAGGTGTCTGAGAAGTATGGTGGGGGTTACTAGGCTAGATAGAGTGAGAAATGAGGAGGTGAGGAGGAGAACAGGGGTGAAAAAGGATTTGGGAGAGAGGATTGATGAAAGAATATTAGGATGGTTTGGACACATGGAAAGAATGAGTGAAGAAAGACTAGTAAAAGAGGTATGGAAGGCAGATGTGGAGGGAGTGAACATGAGGGGACGTCCTAGGATGAGGTGGATGGATGGGGTGAAGGGGGCTTTGGGGAAGAGGGGAATGTCTGTTGAGGAAGGAAGGGAGAGGACGGAAGACAGAGGTGAGTGGAGAATGGTTGTATATGGATGATGTTGTGACTGCATGGGGAGAAATGGGCGGGGGGTGGGGGGGGGGGGGTTAGTGTGTGTGAGTGAGTTTTGACGCTTTGACGCAGCCCGAAGGGATTTCTCCCCGTCCTCTCCTTATATGCAAGGGGGGACGGAGAGGGGGGGTCGCCGATTAAATGAAGCGGCCTTGCTGTGGATGTGCTGTGTCCTGCGACACTGCTTCTGACCCAGGGCGGTGGGCAGGGTGCAGGGATGACCCGTCATCCAGGAGGTGCTCAGATGAGAGGAAGGGTGGGAGGGGTGTGGAGTGTATTTAGGGATGAAATGGGTGGGAGTGTTTTTATGCCTTTCCCTTTTTGGCTACCTCCCTTGGAAGGGGGAAAAAGCCTTGGTATATGTATGTATATATATATATATATATATATATATATGTATGCATATATGTATATATATATATATATGTATATATATATATATATATACATATATATATATATATATATATATGACACACAGGAACCCACAGTCGGAGAAAGGATAAACTTCGAATAAAGAATAATCCTATATTTCGGCTATCAACTGTAGCCCTCTTCAGGAAAGTATATATACATTTATATATGTACATTTATATGTATGTTGAGACATTCTGACATGTTGACGTAAGTGGAGTAGGAAACACAGGAGGCTTAGTCTTGAGTTTATTCCTGACTAGTTTCGCAGGTATGCTTTTTCTTTTTGAAAGAGCATACCTGTCAAACTAGTCAGGAATAAGCTCAAGAATAAGATTCCTGTGTTTTCTACTCTACTTTCGTCATTTATATGTATGTATATATATATATATATACATATATATATATATATGTATATGTATATGTATATGTATATGTATATGTATATGTATATGTATATGTATATGTATATGTATATGTATATGTATATGTATATGTATATGTATATGTATATGTATATGTATATGTATGTATATTTCTATTGGAGGAACATTGTCATTTTCGTCCGAGGGAAAGAAATATTTTTTTTCTTTTTTCACTAAAGAATTACACCAAAGTTCAGCTTCTGCAAGAGACTAAAATGACGTTT
>NW_027467675.1:17500-37500 GCF_046742065.1 Oratosquilla oratoria | reverse complement strand
TATTTATTTATTTATTTATTTTATTTTAATTATTTATTTATTATTATTATTATTTTTTTTTTTTTTTCTTTGGCTCATCACTCTCCTCCCGCCTGATGGCCTCTAGGCCCCAGACTAACGACGCCACCATTCGTTGGTTGTTTTTGCCCAGCTCTCGATTCTCTTTCAGCATTTGTTGGTTGTTTTTGCCCACCTCACGGTTCTCCTCCAACAACTGACGAAGATGTTGAAGCTCCTCACGGCTTTTCCTCGACCTCCTCAATCTCTTCTAATCGCTCCTTAACATCCTCGAAATCTTCACTTGATATCTCGGGTGCAAAAAATGCGTTGATCTCCTCCTTAGATAGCCCCCCACTCCTCGGAATATATATTCGCATAAGCTCGTTGTCCTCTTCTGCGTCCTCTTGACGAATCAATACTCGACTATCCAATCGAGAATACTTCTCCTTCACTGTCTCAAGCTCATTAAAGACCTCAGGGTAAAGAACGTTTTCCAATGTGTGTATTTCGTCTTTCTTGAGAGGCTTCAGATATATACTTAGTGCGTCCCAACTCGTTACGCGCGAACACGCAACGTAGAGTTGACCATGCGAAAAACGTTTCGTGCCATACAGATACAGACCACACTTTTGTATGGTTTGTCCTTGGGACTTATTGATTGTCATTGCAAAACTCAATTTCACAGGAAATTGGAATCTCGAGAAGTTAACAGGAGAATCACTCGAAACCAACTTGATTCTGACTATAGTTATTTGTTCACCGTCGTATATACCCTCTAGAATCCGCCCAACGATGATATTTTTCTTCGACTAGTACACTGGTGCCATTGCAAATTCTGGGTGGGGAAATATTTCTGATAACCATCACAACCGAACCCATCTTTAGCTCGAGACAATGAACGGGTAATGAAGCCGGATTGATCTCATTCAACGTCGAAATCTGATAATCTACATCGTCATCTGATTCCAATTTATCTTCGCTCAGATACACTTTTTTTGTTCCAGGAAGCATATTTTGAATCACCTTATTAATCTCGGTCACATCTACGTTCAAAAGGAGATATGATAACGCGAGATGAGAAATATCGATGGTCTCCAACATGATCGTTTTAATCCTGATAGACGCTGTTTATGAATTCCTTTTGGTCGTAATAAACCCCACCAAAATTCTCTGGAATTGCGAAAGGCCCACTGGCAGCGTGAACAATCTGCAATAAGCATTCTGCAAAGATTTTGTTGTGACCATGTTCATCCGGACACCGCAATCTTAACTTTTCCGTTAATGCATACTTCCGTAACTCCTCCCAGAAATATGTATATTTGATGGTTGCAGATATTTCTTGGTTAGAACCGCCTCCTTTTACTACGGGCAAAATCTGCCGAAAGTCACCGGCGCAAACGAATGGAATGCCTCCCATGAATTCACTGGCAGAAAGAAGATCCTTCAGGGTAATGTCGACGGCCAACAACATATTTTTGTTGGCCATCACTACTTCATTCCACACTATCAAAGAGCGCATGCCAAGAAGCTTAGACATCTGAGTATTCTTCTTTATCGAACATCTTTTCAATTCAAGTGACTCCATTAAAGGTATTTTAAACATATTATGGGCTGTTCGTTCGCCATGTAAAACAGTTTCAGCTATTCCAGACGATGCCACCGCTAAAGCAATTCCTCTTTTTGAACGAACAGCGTCCAATAGAAGATTAAGCAGGAAACTTTTCCCTGTCCCCCCAGGAGCGTCAATAAAAAAAAAAATTCCTTTACCGCGATCTTTCCCTCCAACAATCCCAATTACTGCGTCGAAGATCTCGCGTTGTTCCTTGTTTAGCATCGGTAGCTTTTCACGTACGTCTTCAATCAGTTGAACTGTATTATAACTTTTCTCTCTTCGCAGCAGATTGAAGGATTTCTCAAGTCCTCGAGAAGCTGGCAGGTCATATTTAGTAATGTCCGCCCCTCCACAGTTGTAGACATATTCCTGAATTTCATCCAATGCGTCCAAATAAATCTCGTCGTTGTAGTGTGTCTTTCCACTCTTATAAAGAAAATCGCCGGCAAAATAATCACTAATATCTAGCCACACTTCGGATTGATCCTCTAAATCGCAAAACACCAACATCGTGGCATAGGTTGAACGAAGGTCCTTCCCGTTATTGGTGTGATTAACTATTTCCATTAGGGTTTTATCCCAGTGATCCTTGTCCTTCATAAGCCCCATCGCTTTGATGGCCTCTCGATAGGTGGCGTACTCAACACCCTCAACAGTCCTTATGTCGCTAAATGATTTTGGGCCCCACACATGAGACAGCATCAGACGAAGATAGAACAACTCCGCAGTCTTCGAATTAGTTGTTTGCATCCTACCAATAGATATACTCCCTCTCGACCGCTCCGTCCAGACACCACTCTTCTTGCAAAAAACATAGTGGGTTGGTGCTTCGGTGTAAAGGAGTGTCCTAGCAAATACGTCATTCTCACAAAGTTTGAAGAAAGCCATTAATTGCGTAACTTTGGCCAGTTGGTGTTCAACAGACATAGAAGCCTCTTCTTCGACATAGAAAATGTTGTGCTCACCTTCCAAGTGGATAGGCAAATAAGTCACTGGTGGATAGGATTTGTGGATATGAAAATTGAATATTCTCCACGTGGCCTCATTAGCGTTTACGTACCGCGCATCGCGATAATTCCTAATCTCGTTGACAGGCTTATCGTCGGACTTTGAATATGTGATGCGATCGGATCCCTTATTCACATATTTCGTTACATACGCAATGCACTTTATGGAGTTACAATATTCGACGTTTACATGAGCGTTATATTTCAGACAGAGGTATGGATTGTAGAGGACTACCCACGCATTATCAATCCTCATTTTATCCTCCTGTCCTCTCCTTTTCCTCTCGAAACACCTACACCATCCTCACCAAAGGCCCTTCGTCGATATGGCGGATAACCGTTGTTACAAACAAAAGTATCCTTTCTATAAGGTTTAGGAAAGTTCTTCGAACACTTGTTTTTGACGATACACGGGCTGCTCTCATCGTAACGGGTTGTGTATCATATTGGTGGTTACGATTTTGTACAGCCTCGGGGACGTATTCGGATCGGGAATCTCCGCGGAGATGTAGTTATCGATATCCGTTTTATCGATTTTGTGCTCTAACCAAAGAAGGACGTGGCAATGAGGTAACCCACGCTTTTGCCACTCTACGGTATACAAAAACGCCTTTGTACGACCGAAAATGCAAATCTTTGTCAAATCATCCATTAAAGCACACAGTTTCAATCTGAAAACCCGGCTCACTAAATCTGGTCTATCACTGGAAGTACAGCCGGCAGCAAGAGCAGTTTCAAACTCTGGCCAGTCTGGATTCATTGTGAACGTAATGAATAGGTCAGGGATACCGTATTTACCTATGAAGGTAAGCGCGTCTTGTTGCTTCTGCTTCATGTACATAGGTCCGCCAACAAAGGATGGAGGTATGATAATCCTCTGACCGACGGAAGAGGGGTCATCGTTCTGAAGCACGTCGAAACTTTCCTTTCGTATATTTCGTTGATTCGCTTCAAAAAAACTCAGTCGGAAAGTCTCAATTTTGACATAATTGTCGACTACAAACTTCTGAAACAGAGTCCTCCCTCTATTGATATAATTGAACTCATCCACTTTGTCCATGTACAATTGGCTATAAAACATACAGCCCGTGAGTCTACCATCAGCCTCTTTTTTCTCATTGTTTGAATTCGTTGTGTTTTTCTTTTTTCCATACCTTATGTTTATCCCTTTTAGTTTCTTCTGGCTAAAACTGTACCCTACGTCTCCATTAGGTATCAAAAGAGGGTACTGCATGAGATCGTAAAAATAGTTGAGAGATCTTATAATAACGCTGGAATATTTAGTCTTTCTTGGGAGAAGAAAGGACAACTTCAAGGTGCTTCGGAACATTCGACTCATCGAAATCAACTATAGCTCCAACCTGTGCACGGGCTGTAGGGAGATCATAAGTTCCTTTATGCTGCTGAATACGCTTTCCCTCAGAGGTGCGAAGTGTAATGCGTACGTTTGGAAGCTTGTTCAACTGCTTGGTCTTGCTATCGACCAAATCAACCACACCTTTAAACTCTTTCAACAGGGGTTTCAACACCGCATTGTTAGCAGTAAGATATCCTTGCAGGATAGAAACAATCTCGAAATTATTTGAGTATAACTTTTCTTCATTACTACGTCTCTTCTTTGTTGAAGCTGATAATGGTTTGTGCGTAGTTAACTGGTTGGCCCTAGTTTGAATCTGCTTTTCAGAATTACAATAGAAATACAAATCGAGGTATTTGGGCAAAGGCTTATTATATTCCGCGGCCCCCTTTCTGTGTATATACACATCCTTCTCGTCACGTTTGAGGTACCGGTCCAGCTCCATATGTTCTCGCATATAGCGTGGTTTCAGTACTCCTAATCGGTGATAAATATGTCCCTTAATTTTGTACGTCATTACGGATTCAGACGCGTTTTTAAGGCTTCCGGAAGTGGCAAAAGATGTGAAGCAAAACATGTTATTGAAGTTATATATGTTGTTCAGGAAATGTCTCGAAAGCTGAGTTTCACCTTTATACAGCTCTTCAAGCAAAGGAGAGAGAGGAGTCAAGGAAGGGTGGACTGATTGCCCTCTAGAACAACAGAGTGTAGTCATTTCACCTTGCCAACGTTTTGCTCCACACAGAGGACAAATTACATCTCCTAGATTTCCAATGTGATATTGTTCGATTTTATCCTCCGTGGTCAAGCCACCCAACGTATCCACTAATGGAGGCAGACATTCCTTAGCACTTTTTCTGACCCTAATTTTCCGTGCATTTTTATCGATGTATTTTATCCCATTGATTTTGGCCTCTCGTATCTCCTCACGAATACGGTCCTTTTCCTCTTTCTCCCTTTTCTTTCTCTCTTGAGTTTCTATCCTGAGACGCTTCTTTTCTTCCCTCTCAGCTTATTTAGCCAACCTAATTTGTTTCCGCTCCTCGATTTTCTTTCTCCTTTGGTTCGCCAACGCCCTGTCACAATTACTCAGAGTCAAAATATCTGAGGGCTCATCGAGACTTTCAGGTTCGACTCCAGCTAGCTCAGTCACAATGGTCTGCTTGGTCACAGCGGCATCCCTGCAGTCTGTTGCGGCCTGCGTTGATGTGCTCACGACGGCATCCTGATCTGTCGAGTGAGGATTTTTTTTTTTTTAGTCTTCTTTGCACGGATAATAAACTGAGCCCGTTTTCTATCCCTTAATCTACGTTTTTCGTCTCTATTTGCTATATCTTGCCGTTGTGCACTAAAAAATTCCTGAAATCGTAAATGGGTGCTAAGTGTGATCTTTTCATCATTTGTATATTTTCTAAGCGCAGCCCAGTATTGCTTTCGAAATTGATCAATATATTTAAATCGCGCTGCAATAAATTTCTCTTTTGACGCTTTATCACGATAACCTCCTGCCGATACAACCTGTTCGTCGAAATAGAAATGGAATACGTAATCGTGATCAGAATATAATACGAAATTGTATTGATTCGGGTAATAAGGCCCAGATGATGAGGGCTTTTTGATAGATCCAGATGATGAGGACTTTTGGATAGACCCGTCTGATGAGGGCTCTTGGGTAGGCCCAGAGGGTTTTTGGATAGGCCTAAGGTTTGGATAAAGCCGCTTATGTTCTTTCTTCAGCCTTCTCATGAGGAATATGTCTGACTTTACCTGTTTCGCATCCACATCCTCTCTCGTTGAAATCCACGCCCAGAAATGGTGATGTTCCTTAACCCGTTGAGCCGATGAACCAACCATAATGACAACTACAGTGGCACGGCAACCTGATCTCCATGTTGTCAATACTTACAGATCCCCCTCTCCCAGACATGTAACATTTTTAAAATGTGTCACCTTTGAAATGGTTTATTATTGAGTAGAATAGAATATTATAGAAACCTAATATATTGTGAGGAATAAAAGTTTAAGCGTTATTTTGGCCAGTATAACATAAGTTTCAGTTTTTGTCTAGTATATTCCAGCGTGACGTCATGTCGCACGGTCCTGAAAACATTTCACATAATCATAATTAAATGGGCAGAATTCACCCATGACATTGGGTTATTTTAATAAAAGAATATTATAAAAACCTAACTGAATATGAAGAATAAAATACTAAGCATGATTTTTGCCAGCCTAGCATAATTTTTAGTTGTCTAACACATTCCCGTGTGAAGTCATGTCGCTCGGTCGTGAGAACATTTCACATAATTATACTGAAATGGGCTGGTTTGACCGTGTGAACAGTTTTTCAAACACGTTTGACAAACCGTTTATCCACGGCTCAACGATGATCGTCCATGGCTCAACGATGATCGTTCTTGACTCAACGATGATCGTCCATGGGTCAACGATGATCGTCCATTGTTCAATGATGATCGTTCACGGCTCAACGATGATCATTCACGGCTCAACGATGATCGTCCACGACTCAACGATGATCGTCCATGGCTCAACGATGATCGTCCACGGCTCAACGATGATCGTCCATGGATCAACGATGATCGTTCTTGACTCAACGATGACCGTCCACGGTTTAACGATGATCGTCTACGGCTCAACGATGATCGTCAACGGCTCAACGATGATCGTCCATGGCCTAACGATGATCGTCCACGGTTCAACGATGATCGTCCATGGCTCAACGATGATCATTCTTGACTCAACAACGTCCATGGCTTAACGATGATAGTTCTTGACTCAACGATGATTGTCCACGGCTCAACGATGATCGTCCATTGCAAAACGATGATCGTTCAGGGCTCAACGATGATCGTCCATGACTCAATGATGAGTGCCCATGGCCTAACGATGATCGTCCACGGCTCAACGATGATTGTCCACGGCTGAACGATGATCATTCCTGACTCAACAACATCCATGGCTCAACAATGATCGTTCTTGACTCAACGATGATCGTCCACGGCTCAACGATGATCGTCCATTGCTCAACGATGATCGTCCATTGCTCAACGATGATCGTCCATTGCTCAACGATCATCATCCATGGCTGAACGATGATCGTCCACGGCCCTTGCTGTGGATGTGCTGTGTCTTGCGACACTGCTTCTGACCCAGGGCAGTGGACAGGATGCAGGGATGACCCGTCATCCAGGAGGTGCCAAGATGGGAGGGAGGGAGTAGGGTGGAGGGGAGTGGAATGTATAGGAGGTGGAATGGGTAGAAGTGGTTTCTATGCCTTTTTCTTTTTGGCTACCCCCCATGTAGGGGGAAAGAGCTTTTGGTATATGTATGTATGTATATATATATACATATATATATATATATATATATATATGTATATATATATATATGTATATATATGTATATATATATATACATATATATACAGTATGTGTATATATGCATATATATATATATATATATATATATATATATATATATATATGTTGAGGTGTGAAGACAGAATGAGTGGTAGGGTGGTGAGTTTAAACACCAAGAATCCGTTGAAGTTTTATTTCTGACGTTTCGTCCAACTAGGACTTCTTCAGAGTGTACACAAATAGAACAATGACAACTTATATACCCGCACAGCTCACCCCGTTCCCCCTCGGTCAATGCTGCTGCCATCTCTCTTTCGTCTTGCCTCATGGATGATTAGTCCGCTTGCTATCCTCGCCAGCTTGACGAAACCGTCCCGATGGTTGCTGCATGGGAGTGAGGTAATGTATGCTACCTCAATTGTCCTCCTTTCCTTTCTATCGAGTCCAGTATGGAGCACCTCTGTTTTTTCCCAATCCGGCAAGTGGCCAAATTTGTCGATGTGTACCACTAAAGAGTTGGACGTCCGGTGGGCTTTGATGTCATTTTTGTGCTCAGTTGTCCGCTTGTGAATTCCTCTGCTAGTTTCGCCATAGTAACTAGCGGGGCAGGTTTTACAAGGAATTCTATAAATTAAACTGTTGTCTTCGTTTTCTATTTTGTTTTTAATTTTATTTCTCACAACGTCGCCAATTTTTACCCCCGTGCTGAATGCCAGTTTCAGGCCTGCCTTGGTGAGATTTTGTTCCATGACGTTTGAGCACTTGGAGTTGGGAACGGACAGATACCCACGGTTCTCATCATTAGCCTCTTTTCCTTTGACACCCCTATTTCTTATTTGTAACGCCTTTTCCTTATTTCTATATATTACCCAGCAGGCTTTTTATATAGAAATAAGGAAAAGGCGTTACAAATAAGAAATAGGGGTGTCAAAGGAAAAGAGGCTAATGATGAGAACCGTGGGTATCTGTCCGTTCCCAACTCCAAGTGCTCAAACGTCATGGAACAAAATCTCACCAAGGCAGGCCTGAAACTGGCATTCAGCACGGGGGTAAAAATTGGCGACGTTGTGAGAAATAAAATTAAAAACAAAATAGAAAACGAAGACAACAGTTTAATTTATAGAATTCCTTGTAAAACCTGCCCCGCTAGTTACTATGGCGAAACTAGCAGAGGAATTCACAAGCGGACAACTGAGCACAAAAATGACATCAAAGCCCACCGGACGTCCAACTCTTTAGTGGTACACATCGACAAATTTGGCCACTTGCCGGATTGGGAAAAAACAGAGGTGCTCCATACTGGACTCGATAGAAAGGAAAGGAGGACAATTGAGGCAGCATACATTACCTCACTCCCATGCAGCAACCATCGGGACGGTTTCGTCAAGCTGGCGAGGATAGCAAGCGGACTAATCATCCATGAGGCAAGACGAAAGAGAGATGGCAGCAGCATTGACCGAGGGGGAACGGGGTGAGCTGTGCGGGTATATAAGTTGTCATTGTTCTATTTGTGTACACTCTGAAGAAGTCCTAGTTGGACGAAACGTCAGAAATAAAACTTCAACGGATTCTTGGTTTTTAAACTCACCACCCTACCACTCATATATATATATATATATATATGTATATATATATATATATATATGTTTATATATAATATATATATATATATATATATATTGAGACATTATGACAAGTTGAAAACGGTGGAAAAAGAGAGTCACGGGTAGCTTCTTCAGAAGAAGCTACAAGCGAAACCGGTCAGGAATAAACTCGGAACGAGACCCGTGACTCTTTTTTCATATATATATATATGCAGAAAAAAACACTGGTAAATAAGAAACGTAGTCCGAACGTTTTCGTCTATTTAAGACATCATCAAGGGAATACAGAAAATGACATACAGACAGTATATATACAGAAGTAAAGACAAAATTTGTTTTTAATGAAGAATACTATGTACAAAAGTTTGGAATGGCAATGGGTAATCCATTATCTCCATTACTCAGCAACCTATACATGGAGTTTTTTGAGAGGGAATTGTTGCCCAAGATTCTTCCCCCTTCTGTTTTGTGGAAACGTTATGTGGATGACATTTTATGCATCTGGCCGGTAGATCACAATTTAGATTCTTTTCTCAGTAATTTAAATAATCTGGTTCCATCAATAAAATTCACCATTGAAACTGAAATAGATAATAAGCTACCATTTTTAGATATTTTACTACACAGAAGCGGAAGATATTTTAAGTATGATGTATTTAGGAAAAACACCAATAATTTATCGTACGTTCATTATTACTCTGCTCACAGTGAAAAAACTAAGCTTTCTGTCTTTAGTTCAATGTTCCTCAGAGCATACAGAATTTGCAGCCCTGAATGTCTGAATAACGAGTTGAGTAAGATATACAGCATTGCATCAGACTTAAAATATCCAAAGCATTTGATAGACAATTCACACACTATGGCCATAAAAACTTACTATAAAACTCCACAAGAGAAAAATAATTTTTGTAATAAGAACTTACTAGTGCTTCCTTTTCATGAGAGTATGGCAGGACTACCAAAAATACTTAAGGAATTCAACATAAATGTAGTCTTTAAAAACAATAGCACAGTTAAAAATATTCTAATTAAAAATTCTCCACATAACACTGAAGGTTGTGTATACACAATTCCTTGCCTGCATTGTCAAAAATTTTACATTGGACAAACTGGCAAGGACTTACAAACAAGGATAAACCAACATAAATACAGTGTGAGAAGTGGTCAAGTGTCTAGTGGGATTTTTGTTCATGTGAGGGACCAAGATCATTTGATTGACTGGAAGAATGCTAGTAGAATAACTTCTTGTAATTCCTTTATTGAAAGGAACATAATTGAATCAAGCCACATAAAGCAAACTTTTGACCAAAATATCAACCTAAGCCTAGGTATGTACAGGCTTGATAACTTTATTTCAAAGAAAATCGTTACATGTTTTCCTGCTCGGACATTTGGTCCATCTGTGACCTGAGGACTGTTGGCAATTTTCTCAGGCTTGCGTGATACTTTTTCCCGTGTTCCCTAATTTTGTCTTTACTTCTGTATATATACTGTCTGTATCTCATTTTCTGTATTCCCTTGATGATGTCTTAAATAGACGAAAACGTTCGGACTACGTTTCTTATTTACCAGTGTTTTTTTCTGCAAATCATATTCACGTGTCTTTTGTGAAATACTGCAAAATATATATATATATATAATATACATATATATATATATATATGTATATATATATGTATATATATATACATATATATATATGTATATATATATGCACATATATTTATACATATATATATATATATATGCATGTATATTATATATATGCATATATTATATACATATTCATATATATATGTATATATGTATATGTATATATATATATATATACATATATACATGCATATGTATATATATATATATATATATATATATATATATATATATATATGTGTATATACATATATATTGATGTATATACATATATATGTGTATATATATATATATATATACATATATACTGTATATATATACAGACACATATATATACATATATAGATACATATACATATATAGATATATATAGATATATATATACACATATATATACATATATATATATATATATACATATATATATATATATATATATATATATATATATGGTGGAAAAAGAGAAGGATTAGGATGAAGATGAGTATGAAGAACAGGAAGATGAAAAAAAAAGAGGGAAAGAAAGTAGGATGAGAAGGAAAACCAGGAAGAGGAGGAGAAGGAGTAGGTGAAGCAATGATAGCAGGGGAAGGAGGATGAAGAGGAAGAAGAGGAGGAGAAGGAAGAGAAGGAAAAAGAGTAGAAGGAGGAGGAGGAGGAAGATGAGGAGGAGGAGTAGGAGGAGGACAGCACGACAAGAAGAGGTCTGGAAATCCAGAGACTCAACAGGTGGAAGTAAGATCGCCACCAACCAGACATCTGAGGAGGAGAGGAGAGAAAGAGGAGGATGGGGCAGACAGTGGGGAAAGGAACAATAGAGTAGTTCACGAATGAAATAGACTTAGTAACCATGTAGTAAGAGCTGAAACTATTGGTTGTTTTAAAAGATTAGATAACTTTATGTATGGGGATAACAGGTGGTGATGGACATGGAGCTGCATAGTGTAGACCCTGTGGACTCTTGTAGTCTCTTACATAATTATGTTCTTATGTAAGTCAGAGGGTGTAGAAAGGAAAGGGAAAAGTTCAAGTGATGTCAAAATGGAAAAAGGGTTTGTGGTTTTTGTTTACTGTCATTCATTAAACATTGACCAATCCTGTTCCACTCTCTACCAGTCTATCTACTTCACTTCAGAAGTGCCTCTGTTCCTTAGGGGATCAAGGAAGACGAATTGGTTTGGAGGGAAGAGCAAAATGAGATAGAGGGTGAAAAGAAAGAGCTGAAGAGGAAAGACAGTGATTGAAAACATGGGGAATAATATGAAGAAAGAGAGAAAGAGAGGAAAACAAATAAGAAAAGTACATGCAAAGAAAGAGCGATGAGAGAGAGAGAGAGAGAGAGAGAGAGAGAGGAAGAGAGAGAGAGAGAGAGAGAGAGAGAGAGAGAGAGAGAGAGAGAGAGAGAGAGAGAGAGAGAGAGAGAGAGAGAGAGAGAGAGAGAGAGAGAGAGAGAGAGAGAGAGAGAGAGAGAGAGAGGCAAGCAGAGCTAGAGAGAAAGAAGCATATATATATGTATATGTATTCATATATATATATATATATATATATATATATATATATACAGAAACAGCAAGAGAATGAAACAGAGAGAGAGAGAGAGAGAGAGAGAGAGGGTAGAGCAATGTGAATAAAAAGAATGGGCTAAAAATAGAGTAAGACTATTTTTTGACAAAGTGAGGCAGAATACAAATACCAAGAACCAAATCAAGAAATTTAGAGAATCTGCACGAAGGAGTGATAAAGGAAGTGGAGGGATGAGGTCGAGGGAATGAAGTGGAGGGAAGGAAGTGGAGGGATGGGGCTGAGGGAAGGAAGTGGAAGGAAGGAAGTGGAGGGATGAGGCTGAGGGAATGAAGTGGAGGGAAGGAAGTGGAGGGATGAGGCTGAGGGAATGAAGTGGAGGGAAGGAAGTGGAGGGATGAGGCTGAGGGAATGAAGTGGAGGGAAGGAGGTAGAGGGATGAGGCTGAGGAAATGAAGTGGAGGGAAGGAAGTGGAGGGAAGGAAGTGGAGGGAAGGAAGTAGAGGGAAGCAAGTGGAGGGAAGCAAGTGGAGGGAAGCAAGTGGAGGGAAGCAAGTGAAGGGATGAGGCTGAGGGAAGGAAGTGGAGGGAGGGAAGTGGAGGGATGAGGCTGAGGGAAGGAAGTGGAGGGATGAGGTGGAGGGAATGAAGTCGAGGGAAGGAAGTGGAGGGCAGGAAGTCGGGGGAGAGGAAAAGAGAGAGATATGGAGAAAAATAGGGGAGATAACACAGATAAGATATTTCATAAGTACAAAAAAACGTGAATGCTAAAAGAAAAGAGAGCAAAGGGACACGCATAGAGAGGAACAGGGTACCTGCAATCAGCAGAAAGATGGAGAGATAGAGAGAGAGAGAGAGGGAGATAAGATTTTTTTTTTTTTTTTTTTTTTTATTTTTTTTTTTTTAAAACCTGACAAGACTCCACGAGTGCCGGAAGGGAGAGCTCAAATTAAAGCTTCTTCGTGAAGAAGAAATTTTCTCGAGATTTTTGAGAAGACACCGGAGCTTCTCAAACTCATTGCGAGGGACAGACAAGGTGTTTACACCAGAAGTCTCTTATATTCTCTCGACTCTAACTTGAGTCTTTTGGCGTGGTCAGGGGACTTACCCATTGCTTACACATCTTTCTTAGTCTTACGTAATCTATTTATGAAATATATATATACAGCATATATATACATATATATATTTATATATATATATGTGTGTGTGTGTGTGTGTGTGTGTGTGTGTGTGTGTGTGTGTGCAAGCAATCACATCACCGTGATACAAAAATGCAAAATAACCACAGGAGAAAGATAACTTGTAGACGCTAAGTACTTTCGTATATTACATCTTCAGACCAAATGACAGAGATACATAGCTGTGTTTAAATGTATCACGTGGCAACCATAGGGTGGGAAGGGGGGAGACAATACAATGTGAGGAGGGGGGATGACCTTACCCCTATCGACCTGTCCAACACATAAGGCTCAATCTGGCGGAAAGATCTCGGTGACCATTTGGGTTACCAATTTATCACATTTAAAATGACCATAGCTTAAGTTGATATCAACTTAAACCATGGTCATCCGTTGATTTCAACCAGAATTGCCTTTGAGAAAACTTGTGCCCCAGAAATAAATATATATATAATATATATATATATATATATATATATATATATGTATATATATATATATACATATATGTATAGATATATAAATATATATGTATATATATATACATAAATATATATATATATATATATATAAATATATATATATAGATATATAATTATACATGTATATTGTTATGAAGGTAAGATAGATGAGTGGAAAAGGTGGTAGAAAAAACGTGGTTCTCGTTTCAACCCGCGTTTTTCTACCACCTTTTCCACACATACATACATACATACATACATACATACATACATACATACATACATACATACATACATACATACATACATACATACATACATACATACATATATGTATATATATATATATATATATATATATATATATATATGTATATATATATGTGTGTGTATATGTATATATATGTATATATATATATCATATATATATATACATGTGTGTGTGTGTGTGTGTGTGTGTGTGTGTGTGTGTGTGTGTGTGTATGTGTGTGTGTGTGTGTGTGTGTGTGTGTGTGTGTGTGTGTGTGTGTGTGTGTGTGTGTGTGTGTGTGTGTGTGTGTGTGTGTGTGTGTGTGTGTGTGTGTGTGTGTGTGTGTGTGTGTGTGTGTGTGTAGAGAGAGAGAGATAGTAATCCCCTCTGATGAGAGTGATGGAGTGATATGGCAGCAGCGCGGTCTCACCGAGCCGCACTTAGGGCTCAAGTTAAAATCGATAGACTATGGGTCCCACCAAAACAGCCACCTTTGCCCTGGGTGCAGGGGCCTCCATGTCAATGAGTATCCAAAAGTAGACTTCGGATTCATGGTATGAATCGAGATCGAAGCAAGCGCGCTACAACACCATACGATATTAGGATGGAAAATTCAATTTGGAGAGAACAAGAACAAGAGCAAGAACAGGGACAAGACCAAGAGCAAGAACAAGACCAAGAATATGAACATGAACACGGATGAGAACAAGAACATGAAAATGAACAAGAACAAGAACAAAAAACCAGAACAAGAACAAAAAACCAGAACAAGAACAAATATAAGACCAAAAACAAGACCAAGAGCAAGAACATGAGCAAGAACAAGAGTAAAGGTGAAAAGAACAAGAACATGAACATAAACAAGATCATGAACATGAACATGAATATGAACATAAATATGAAAATGAACATGAACATGAACAAGAAGCAAATCTCACATCAAGAGTGAAAGAGGAAAATTTGCAACATCAAGCCTCGATTTGGAGAGAACGAGAACAAGGTCAAAAACAAAATCAAAATCAAGATCAAGGTCAAGGTCAAGGTAAAAAAAAAGAAGAGCAAGAGCAATAATGTGAACATAAACAAGAAGAAGATTAAAACGTGAACAAATACAAGAACATGAACATAAACATGAACAAGATCAAGAACATGATCAAGCACATGAGCAAAACCATAAAAAGGACCAAGATCAAGACTAAGACCAAGACAATGAAAGTTAATACGACCAAGAACATGGACATGAACAAGAACATGAACATGAACAAAAAACACAAATGTGAACAAGAACAAGATCACGAACATGAACAACATGAATATGAACATGAACATGAACAAAAAACACAAATGTGAACAAGAACAAGATCACGAACATGAACAACATGAATATGAACATGAACATGAACAACATGAATATGAACATGAACATGAACAAGGAACATGAACAAGAACATGAACAAGAACAAGATCACGGACATGAACAATATGAACATGAACATGAACAAGGAACATGAGCAAGAACATGAACAAGAACATGACCATGAACAAGATCATAAACATGAATAAGAACAAGAACATGAAGATGAACAAGAACAAGAACAAAAACAAGATGCCAAATCTCATCTTAAGAGGGAAAATGTGGTGTCTTGTGAGGAAGTGGAGAAAAAAAAAGGTGGAAAAGAATGGAGGACGAGTGTCAGATGTAAACATTGCAAATACGAAGCACAAAAGGAAGTCGGGCATAGAGAATCACGAACGGGAGAAGAAGAGGGAGGAGGGAGGAGGAGGAAGCAAGGAGGAAGGGGATCAAGAGAGGAGGGCTAATGAGGAAGAATGAGGCAGGAGGAGGAAGAAAGGAGGAAGGAGGATGGAGGAGGAAGAGAAGGATAAATGAGGAAGAATGAGAAAGGAAGGGGAGCAGGATGAAGAAATGAGGAAAGAGGATGGAGGAGGGAGGAGGAGGAAGAAAGGAGGAAGAAAGAAGGAAAGAGAAAGGAAGAAAGAGGAGGGAAGAGGAGAGTTAATGAAGAAGGATGAGGCAGGAAGAGGAAAGATGAGGAATACGGAGGAAAAAGGAAGGAGGGAGGAGGAGGGAGGAGAGGGTGAGGGGAGAAGGGGAGAGGGGAAGAGAGAGAGAAAGGGGAGAGAGGGGGAGAGGGGAAGAGGGGGAGAGGGTGAAGGAAGAACTTAGACTCTCACGACAGGAAGTGAGGGAGCCAGCGGCTGACTAACGTCAAGGAGCTGAACTTAGTCATGTGTAAGAATTAAACTCCGGAGGCCTGGGTTAGGGGATTACGGGGTTAGGAGTGAGGGGTTGTGGGTTAAGAATTGGGATCAGAGTTGAATTAGGGTTGGGGTTAGGGTTGGGGTTGGGGTTGGGGTTGGGGTTGGGGTTGGGGTTGGGGTTGGGGTTGGGGTTGGGGTTGGGGTTGGGGTTGGGGTTGGGGTTGGGGTTGGGGTTGGGGTTGGGGTTGTGGTTGTGGTTGTGGTTGTGGTTGTGGTTGTGGTTGTGGTTGTGGTTGTGGTTGTGGTTGTGGTTATGGTTGGGGTTGTGGTTGGGGTTGGGGTTGTGGTTGTGGTTGTGGTTGTGGTTGTGGTTGTGGTTGTGGTTGTGGTTGGAGTTGGGGTTGGAGGTGGGGTTGGGGTTGGAGGTGGGGTTGGGGTTGGGGTTGGGGTTGGGGTTGGGGTTGGGGTTGGGGTTGGGGTTGGGGTTGGGGTTGGGGTTGGGGTTGGGGTTGGGGTTGGGGTTAGGATTGGGGTTGGGGTTGGGGTTGGAGTTGGTGTTGGGGTTGTGGTTGTGGTTGCGGTTGTGGTTGTGGTTGTGGTTGTGGTTGTGGTTGTGGTTGTGGTTGTGGTTGTGGTTGTGGTTGTGGTTGTGGTTGTGGTTGGGGCTGGGGCTGGGGTTGTGGTTAGGGTTAGGGTTGGGGTCGGGGTTGGGGTTGGGGTTGGGGTTGGGGTTGGGGTTGTGGTTGTGGTTGTGGTTGTGGTTGTGGTTGTGGTTGTGGTTGTGGTTGTGGTTGTGGTTGTGGTTGTGGTTGTGGTTGTGGTTGTGGTTGGGGCTGGGGTTGGGGTTGTGGTTAGGGTTAGGGTTGGGGTCGGGGTTGGGGTTGGGGTTGGGGTTGGGGTTGGGGTTGGGGTTGGGGTTGGGGTTGGGGTTGGGGTTGGGGTTGGGGTTGGGGTTGGGGTTGGGGCTGGGGTTGGGGTTGGGGTTGGGGTTGGGGTTGGGGTTGGGGTTGGGGTTGGGGTTGGGGTTAGGGTTGGGACTGGGGTTGGGACTAGGGTTGAATTATGTGATAGACAGGTGATTCGCAACTATTGCCCTTCCGGATGAGAATATCACAATCCTTATACAGTTTATTCTACACACACAACACACAAACCCACCCCGACATACAATCGCCTTGCTTAACGGGGATAGTAACGACTTGCAATATGAGTAAAGCATGCGAGTCGACCTTTATATGGACCAAAAGGTCTCCTGTTGGCATGCTCCGCCTTTGTAATCCCTTGAGGGGGCTCGAACTCGAGTGTGTTTGTTTGTTTGTTTGCGCGTGTGTGTGTGTGTGTGTGTGTGTGTGTGTGTGTGTGTGTGTGTGTGTGTGTGTGTGTGTGTGTGTGTGTGTGTGTGTGTGTGTGTGTGTGTGTGTGTGTGTGTGTGTGTGTGTGTGTGTGTGTGTGTGTGTGTGTGTGTGTGTGTGTGTGTGTGTGTGTGTGTGTGTGTGTGTGTGTGTGTGTGTGTGTGTGTGTGTGTGTGTGTGTGTGTGTGTGTGTGTGTGTGTGTGTGTGTGTGTGTGAAGATAAAATCGGCTTACTTTCCTTCATCCTTCGTCATTCTCACGTTTTTCTTATTCTTTTTTCTGGTGTTATCTAAAAACTCTTTTAGTCACTAAACCTTTAATGTGAGAGTGCTTTGTGATTGTAACCAAAGACGTTTTTAATCCAACGATCTCCCAACCCGTGGAGGCCCTGTGTGGTAACCCCTTTAGCGAAGTGGTCAGGTTAGTGGTGGCCTTCCTGGGAACACTATCGACCGCAGAGAGCCCATAGAAAAGAAAAACCCCTAATGAGACCTTCTTCAGGATGTAATCTCCTCACGATAACAATTCACCAGGAACGCCGAAGTCTGTTCACATCGCTCCTCCGGAGGATTTTAAGACGAAGAACTACGTCAAGAAAAACCCCTAATGAGACCTTCTTCAGGATTTAATCGCCTCATGATAACAATTCTCCAGGGACGCCGAAGACTGTTCACATCGCTCATCAGGAGGATTTTTGAGACGAAGTACTACGCCAAGAGGTACAAATCTTTACATAATAAGATACCATAAAGCCTACACTAGCCAGTTCCGAATACCTTACCACCTTCCATAAAGTTATCTTACCTTCTCTTGAAATGGTAATTTGTTTTAGTATTCATTACATAGTTACTAAGTCTATTAACTGTGGATTTGTAACTCTCGATCCTGCACGTTTTCTTCTTCAGCTGCGCTGGGAGCTTTGTCCAAAACAGAGTCCTGATCAATCAAAGGAACTCCTTCCCCTTTTACATCGAAAGCTCCCGTCACACATTCAAGATTTTCGTCAAATTTTGTACATTCAAAAATCTGGAAAATGACCTCGCTTACGGTATTCTAGACTTCCCTAAGGACAGTGCAACAATATGTCTCGTATTCATATTGGTTTAACTTCTCTTAGTTTGTCATTCTGCTTCTCAGTATATGACGTTTGGAGATTCGAAAAATAAAAGATTAACTTAAGTCATTTCTACTAAAAAGAGCTCAATTTAATGACGTATGTGTGAAAAGGGCTGAAGTTCATCGTTCATATTTATAGAATCGTCTGTTGTTAGCCATAAAAAATACATAAAGTAAACATGCCAAAGGCCTTGACTCGAGTTCGTGTGGTGTTAGCCTCGCTCGGCCCACTCTTCAAAGACATAGCCTCCCTTCAGTGTTGTGGTCCTCCGCTAGGAGACCACAGAGACCTTGAGACCCGTCACAGAAGGCAGGAGACTCGAGCGGAACGACAAGGGGAGTTGTGTCAGGCTTTCTTTACTGAGGAGTTTGTAACTGAATTAGCAAGGCTCGGGTCTACGGAGGACAAGGGAAGGGAAGGGAAAGGAGAGGAGAGAGAAGGAACTACGTCGACTGGTTGGCGCGAGAGCAACAAAGGGTCCCACAGGGAGTCCAGGTTCCTCTGAGTATAAGAGAAGGATGGAAGGATTTCAGAGAACATAAGAGCACAAGAATGAAGGAGACTGCAGGAGACCACAAGGCCCACACTAGCCACACTAGCTCACTACATTCGTTAACCATTCTGTTGGTAAACCAGTTCTTGCCTATTTCATTCTTAAACCAAAATTTGTCCAATTTAAATCCATTACTACGATTCCTGCCTTAATATGATGACCTTGCCTGCATCACCTTTGTTAAAGTCCTTGACCCATATGAACGAAGAAGGAAAATGGTCGTCAGCGTAAGGGAAGGACATTATGAAAGGATATCAATGAGTCCCATATCCATTACGTCATAAGGACCAGTGTTTCTATCCCTGTGGACAACAAGAGATGTAAAAAGGAGATCTAAGAACAGAAAAACATAAGAATGAAGGAGACCACAAGAGACCATAAGCCCTACACTAGGCAGCTCCATGTCCCCTACCACCTATCATTCATATCCATAAAGTTATCTTCTCTTAAAACAACCAATTGTCTCAGCACTGACTGCATGGTTACCAAAGTCTATTCCATTCATAACAAAAGAACAAAAGGATGGAAAAGATTGAAAGAAACCATAAGGCCTACACTAGGCAGTTCCATGTCCTTGACCACCTGCCATTTCTATCCATAAATTTATCTCATTTTCTCTTAAAACAGGCAGTAGTCTCGATGTTCAGTACATGGTGGTTAAGTTTGTCTCATTAATAGTATAACGAAAACATAGTAGAAAATAAAAGTTATCAGCATCCTATTTTACGT
>NW_027467675.1:0-5000 GCF_046742065.1 Oratosquilla oratoria | reverse complement strand
CTCAGCTTACTCTTCTTCCTCCTCCCGTCCTCACCTTACTACTCTTTTTCCTCCTCATCCTCCTTCTCAACCCCTCCTACTCCTCCTCAATTTAATCCTCCCCCTTTAGCCCTCCCCTTTCCCCTCCTCCTCCTCCTCCTACTGCTCCTCCTTCGTCTCCCATGGTCTGTCTCTGATACCGACGCCATTCGCTCTCCGGAAGGCCGGCAAACTCCCTCCAGCTCATTCGGTAATTAAAAACTTACCCCGAAAGTTAAAGATGCCATTGGAGGCGGCAAATTGAGTCTGAGAGCTGAATGAGACCGCCATATGAGCGATGTTGGAGCTCTTAGGCGAGGAGAAGGAAGATGGCTTCAAGGACCTGACTGAAGAAGAGTCTCCAAGCCATCCGCTAACAAGAGACGACCCTCGGCTCAGAACAAAACCAAAATAAAAATTTGGTTTTGTTCTACAAGAGATGACTCTCTGCTCAGACCCAAAACAAAAGAAGACGAAGACTTTCTTTATTTTCTGAAAGATACGACCCTCTTCATGAACCCAAAACAAAACAAGAATCTTTTCTTCACTTTCTCAAATTGACGACCCTCTACTCAGAAGACAAAACAAGACGAATATTTTTTCTTTATTTCTGAAAAAGATAACCCCACTCAGACCAAAAATAAGACGAAGATTTCCTTGGTTGTAAATCTCTTTGAGAGACTACTCCGAGTGAGTAGGTATAAATTAGCATCTACCTGGGAGACTACCGGGAATGTCTCCCCACCAGGGTAACAAGAATTAGCATAATCATGCTAAATTTAGCAATTAACAACCTAGAAGTAACAGCGTATTAATAAAAAAATAGATACCCAATGTATTAAAAGAAACAAAATATTTTTACCTGTCTACCATAAACCGTGTCTAGACGATCGGGCGTGTCCGTCGGGCAGCGCGGTTGACGGGCAAATTCTGCCGGGCCTGCCCGTGAATGTTGTCCACACAACCGAGCTGACGAATAACTGGGCCTGCCCGACGATGCCAGTAGCGTGTGGAGTGAAGTACGACAAGCATGGCGCCTAGCATTGTCAAAAATATATTGTACACCATGTTAAAAAAAATGTGAACTGTGTTACAATGACGTGGGATGTGGGAGGGAAGCCTGCTGTGGGTTCACGATATCAACTTGCGTCTGGCAGGGTCGAAGCTCCAGCCACTGGACACCGCCTTAGTGACGTCAAGGGAGACCCCATCAGCACTTTAGAATTAGGAGGACGGGGGAAGTTTCATGTTGGCACGTACATAACCCATCCCCTTAGGTGTTTCAGGTGCCAAAAAATATGGGCACCACCAGAATCAATGTCAACCACGTCTTCCCCGACGCGGCATCTGCAGCCTCCCTCACTTGACAGACACGTGCCTCACAAAATTAAAAAATGGGGACACCGACCTCCTAGCCAGATGCCCCAACTGCGCCAAGAAACACCATGTATAGAATGCTCGGTGCTCGGTGAGGAAGATGGAGGCCACGCAGTGCTATCAGAGGGCTGCGGAACGGGTGGATTTTACACCGGCCCCACCAGGAACCTTCGTATGGGGGAGCAAGAAGCACCACCACCCCCACTTGCCTCAGGTCAAACAATCCCCTGCACCTGCGCCCGACATTGGTGACAAAGGAACCTTCCCTGACCTACCCGCGCCCTACCCTCCCACTGTCAACCTCATTCTGACCACGGCTCCCCCACCCCACAGACAGCAAGTGACCGCAGCACGACGTTCGGCTGTGAACCTCGTTCAAATGGACGTCCATCGCCGATCACCTACAACCTCTGCTTCCTCGACTCCCAACGATACTGCTGCACCCGTTACTCCAGAGTCACACCCGCCCACAACTACTCCCGCACCCACGCCCGCTCCTACACCCACAACCACTACTGCGCACCCTACACCCTCTCTTGTCCCGACCCTTTCACCCACTGCTATTGTCTTGAAAAAGAGTGACCTCAAGGACATGCTCTCCACAGTTATCATGGGGGTTCAGGCAGCCCTCAGCCACAATGACCTTGGCAGCGAGGGAATCAATACAATGGTCAACAAATTCATGAAAAGCATCCACCGCCGACGGGAGTAGTGCACACATGCGCGGGCGAGCCCACCCTCCTCTACCCACCATCACAAAACAAAATCACGATAATCCCGCCAGTGCGACAACACCCCCTCCCTCCCGCGACCCAGCTCAGCCCTGTCCGCAAACCCCCTCTCCCCCACCTTGGTCCGCTCCTTTAGCCCTGCCACTGCCTCACCCGCCGAAATGCTCTCTGTTGACCCAGCTGAATTCCCCACCTCCGCGGCAAGACCGACGATGATAGCTGCATCTCCTCAGCACCATCCACTTCCGGTGCCACCCAGGGCGACGGAAGTGACTCAGATATGGACACAAAGGTTACCGATAATGCCTCTCTTCAATAACACTGAGCTGAGCGTCCTTCAGTAGAACATCAACGGATTCCTCCGTAAGAGATCATATCTTCTGGCTATCACTCAGCAATATGATTTCGATATCATTCTACGGGAAACACTACTGAGGAGGTGCGATTCCCGGGATATCACACTTTCTCCTTACCGCGCAGCGACACCACGAGAGGCTGCATGGCCCTTGTCAAGGACAGCCTACCCTGCAGCGAAGATACCAACCCGTTTTACTGTGGTGATGGCGTGGAGGTTCATGCGGTCCTCGTACAACGAGACCATCTACAACTTGTACAGGGGCCGTCACGCGATCCTAGACCTTGGGGAAATGAACACCCTTGCTGGGGACAGACTCCTCATCCTCGGAGGGGATTTTAACGCTCACCACCATCTCTGTCACCCACACTGTTCCCCAATGCTGCTGGGAATCACCTACACCTTACATGGAACTCCTCCCCCGACATCACCTTGCTGAACGACGGCTCTCCGACCCACGCACAGGGAGCAGGCTTGGCCTAACCTTTGTGACTGCCACTTTTTCTCCCCGCACGAGATGGAAAGGTGTGAAAGGTAGACTTCTCACCTGGATAGGCGACTACCTGTCACGTAGATCTGCGCGCGTACGTTTCCAGGTTCAGATGTCGGAGCCCAAGAGCTGGAAACTGGTACACCACAGGGAGGGGTCCTCAGCTCGTTTCTCTTCATCGTGCTGATCTACAATGTACTGGAGCTCCCCCTCACCCACGGGTGCAAAATCATTTCCTAAGCCGATGATCTAGCACTCATCATTGCTGGGAAACAGCGATGCTACGACAGCGCCGCCTCGACGCCGTCGTAGCTGAATACGTCAGGATCGGGCTCAAAATCTCCCCCACGGAAGTCAAAGGCCATGGCATTCGGTCTCGGGTGTGGAAAGGAACCCCTCGTCATTCAGGGATTCGTGTTGGACTGGGTCTCACATTTCCAGTACCTGGGCGTATGGTTTGACAAGGGACTCACCTTCAACAGGGAAATACTCCACCTCAGGGACAGAATGAGAGCCAGAACCACTGTGATGAGGGCCATGTGCAGAAGGGCACTTGGTGCCACACATCAAGTCCTAAGCATGTACTGCGTACAAGCTGTACACTCTATCACTGACTATGCTGCCCCGGCTCTCCTTACTGTGGCCACAGAAAAACTCCAGTGGCTTGAGCCATGCCAGAATGAAGTGGCTTGTCATCCTGGGAGCACAACGGTGATACAAAGTTCTCAACCTCCAGCTAGAAGCCTCATTTCCACCTCTCCAACTCAGGATCAGAATGCTCAGGGAGGACTTTGTTGCCCGCACACTCCACCCCGCGAGGAGACAGGGCTAAATCGGGCCATCTACACCTCCCTAGCTTCTAGATTCCTTCCAACTGAGTCAGCCTCTCCTCGAGAAGGGCGTACCAAAATCACACCCGGACTTCAAATGCCCACCGCCGTGGGCTCCGGCTCCTGTGATTTACAAAATTATGTCACTCCCGGGGACAAAGGACACATGCCACCCAGACAGTACACGCGCATTGGCAGACAACTGCATCCGGGCACTGACGCGGCCTGGTTATTCGACTTACTATACGGACGGGTCTGTAGAAACAAACAGCCCACACGCGGCCGGAGCTGCCTTCGTCACTGATGGATGGATCTTCAGCTGGAGAGTCAGCGACTCCGCGTCCTCTCTCCAAGCCGAGGCCGTAGCGATGCAGTAGGCCCTAGAACACGCCCTCGTATCCCACTCCAATTCCGTGGTCATCCACACTGACTCTGAACCTGATGAGCTGCTTACAACACGCAGAGCCCGGAGATAATGTCCATCTCCTCACCAATATCATTGCGCTCCTACACAAATTACACTGTGCTGGACGGAATGTCATCATCAACTGGGTGCCAAGTCACGTCGGTGTACATGGAAACGACCTTGCTGACACAGCAGCAGCGGCTGCTCGTCAGCGCCCCAGGGTCGACGTCCAGGTCCCTCCCAGCAGAAGCCAGCTCCAGCTTCGAACTAGGGCATTAGCACGCACGCACTGGCACCTCCAACACAGCCTGGAGGCACAGATTTTCCATCGGGCGGGGTGGTACAAGAAGGTGATGGTATACGAACCTCTAGTCCTCCCCCGTTCCACTCCCAGAAGGGTAGAAAAACTGCTCTTCAGGCTGCGTCTCGAGGACCGTTGCTTCTGGCAACTTAATCCCCAGAGCACCATGGAAGACCTCGGTGCAACCACTGCCACGCAGAAAATGCCGACCTCCTCCACTACCTGAGCAATTGCCCCACCACTTCTTTCCTCAGACGGGGACCACCGGCGCTCCCTGAAGGTCTTGTGAGTCGCCTCTGAAGTCTCCAAAGTCTCTATGAGCTCCATGAGATACTAAAGCATCTGCCGCCGCTCTAGCAGCTGTAGCCTCTCTTTTCCACTGCCCCCTATGCTCCTCTGACTAGCTACACCATCCCACTTCCTCTCTACAAGGTGTGTCTTCCATAAACACCACCGCACGGGCTCAAATAAAGCCCGTGGGAGTGACACTTC
>NW_027467674.1:72500-85000 GCF_046742065.1 Oratosquilla oratoria | reverse complement strand
ACGTATATACGCACATATATAGACGCCCCCACACCCCCACACACGCACGCACGCGCGCACACACACACACAGACACACACACACACACACACACACACACACACACACACACACACACACACACACACACACACACACACACACACACACACACACACACACACAAACACACATCAGAACATAAGAATGAAGGAGACTGCAAGAGACCATAAGACCTACACTAGGCAGTTCCATGTTCATTACCACCTGTCACCCCCATCCATAAGTTGTCTAACCTTTTCTTAAAACAACCGACAGTTTCAGCGCTCACTCCATGGTTACTAATTCTATTCCATTCGTTGACTACCCTATTAGTAAACCAATTATTTCCTATTTCCTTCTGAAGTCTAATTTTGTCCAGTTTGAATCCATTACTGCAAGTCCTGCTCTGTTGTTTTGATGTGAAGACCTAGTTTGCATCACTCTTGTTAAAGGCTTTGATCCACTTGAACACTTCTATTAGATCACCCCGCACTCTGCGTCTTTCCAGAAAGTGTAAGTTCTGGTCCCTAAGCCTCTCTTCTGAGTCCATGTATCCTATTGTTCATTCTCCTCTGTACTGATTCTAGTGAATTGATTTCCATTCTATAAGACGGAGACCAAAAATGTACCGAATAGTGAAAGATGGGTCTAACGAACGCTAGATAGAGTATGAGAATTACTTTTGCACTTCTATTCGTAACCATCCTAGCAATAGAACCTAATGCTTTGTTAGCTTTATTTATGGCGCTAATCACTGTTTCCTGAATTTAAAGTCAGGACTCACTAGAACTCCCAAGTTTCTTTCGCACTCAGTTTTCTCTAAAAAACGTGTCATTCAAGGTATATCTATTTTTGGTGTTGTGTAGCTCTATGTTTAACACGCTGCACTTTAAGATATTGAAGTTCAATTGCCATTTCACCGACCATGTGAACAATTTGTTAAGATCATCCAGCAGAATCTCGGCATCGTCTCCTGACCTAATTAGGCGTCCTATTTTACTGGCGTCCGCAAACTTACTAACATCACTATTAATCCTATTGTCCAATTCGTTTATGTACATAATGAACAAAAAGGACCCAAAACTGACCCCTGGGAAACTCCACTAGAAACACTCCCCTATTTGAATTTTACACCATTTATGGCTACTCGCTGTTTTCTATAACTGATTCAAGCTCTAATCAATTCTAACACTTTTCCTCGTATGCCATGGGTTTTGATTTGATTTAGTAGTCTTTGGTGGGTCACCTTGCCGAACACTATGCTAAAGTCAAGGTAAATAGCATCGTAATTATCATTGTTATCTGACGCCTTATATACATTAATGTAAAAGACAGAAGATTAGTCATACATGACTTACTCTCGGAAAAAAATCGTTTAGACCAGGGTTTTGTAGCTTTAAATATTTCAATCTGTTTGACTACTTCTACCTTACTAATGCTGATATTTGATAGTCTCCTTTATTTATCCCCACTGAAGATCGGATCGCATTCAGGTACCTTATCTAACCTCTCCTTAGTAAACACCGAGAGAAAATATTTGTTAAACGCATAACTAATTTTTTCCTCCGATTCTATCATGATATCTTCGTTGTTTTTAATTGGGCCTATCTTTTCCTTTTTTTTTTTTTCTTTTTGTTCAGTAGAGATGAAAGAAGCCCTTTGGGTTGGATCTAGCTTGTCTATCAACCTTAGTTTTATAGTCACGTTTCGCTGTACGAGTGTTTTTTTTAACCAGCATAATCATATCGTTATATATGGATCTAAGGTGTGTTCTCCCACTCCCCTTGTTTTATTATTGTGTAAAATTGTCTTTTCATTCCGACCTCATATTTCAGCCTGTTTGTCATCCATTTGGAAGTATTCCTATTCTTCCGCATTGACTTGAGAGGGAATAGATTTATTTCGCGCATTTAGAATTAAAGCTGCTTACTGTACATTTCATCTAAATTGCTAACGGGGCTATTAACCTCACGTTTATAAGTGGCTTGACCCAAGGTACGCTTATTACCAATGTAACCCGACTCCTGACCGCCCTAATGACGTCCGGTCAGACCGAGTATCTTAACCGTCACACCTGGGTCGGTATCGTAAGTGACCAAATGTCTTAAATACCTTCTCATCCCATCAAAATTGGCTCTCCTAAAATTCAGTACTGGAATGTTATTCGTACTATTTAATTTTTCCCAAATAGTATTAAATTTAATTTCTTTATAATCGCTAGAACCTAGACTATTTCCCACTTTTAAGTTTCTAGTCAGGTGTTCATTATTAGTTAAAAGTAAGTTCAAAGTATTTTCTCCCCTCGTTGGATCGGTAATCATTTGTTTTAGGAAATTATCCTGCACCACATCTAAGAAATTGTGTGCTTCCAAATCTTCTACTAAAAATTCCCAGTCAATGTTTCTATAATTAATATCTCCCATGATCAAAACGCTTTTGTAAAGAGATCACTCTGTGAATTTCATGAATCAAGGGATTAGTCTACTCAATGCTTTGGTTTACGAGGCCTATATAAGAAGACAGTGATAAGTTTCTTATTCTTGCCTATAATCTTCACTCAAATAGATTCTGTACTATCGAAATGTTGATAATACAATCTATTGTACTTTTAACGAAAAGTGCTACTTCTACCCCATCCCTGCCAACACTCTCCTTGTGAAATATATATATATATATATATATATATATATATATATATATATATATATATATATATACATATATACATATATATATATATATATATATATATATATATATATATATATATATATATATATATATATATATATATGTTAGTGACTGGAGCTTTTTCTCTAATATGAAAGGATTCGAGTAATTGTAGTCTCCTAGGGTCATCACTCGATCCAATAATTTTGGTGTTATTGATCAAATCATCCCTTCTGAGTACAGCATTGTGGAAATTCTTATGATGCTCTTTGATTGCTCCCTCTTGTAGATGTAAAGATAGGCGATGGTTGACTTTACATCTAGTAAAACCAATGTAGATATGAGAGAGAGGCTTACAATTCCCTGTAGAACTACAATAATGGTACACTACATTAGTTTTAGATGTGAAGTCTGATCTCCTAGACGAATTGTCTGTCATGATCAGAGAGGGAGTTAGATGCTCAAAAACTTTTCACTGAGATTCCTGTATTAAGAACAATCAATATAAATCTTGACTATGTTTATCATAATAATGACGTCCCACCTCCCCATATCCCTGAGTCTACTTTAAAAGAATTACTTGTCACTTGCACCACAGAAGTTCCATTCAGGTGCCCAGAAGGAAGCCTTTACGTTCAGCAAGATGGCGTAGCGATGGGATCACCGTTAGGTGTCCTCTTCGTTGAAGCCTTCATGTCTGCTGTAGAAAGATCAGTCTTCCGGGACGGAGAGTTAAACCATCTATCTACTGTAGATACGTAGATGACATCTTTGTCAGCACCCCATCTGTTGTTTTGTTAGAGAATATACGGTGCCGACTTCAGGAAATTTCAGGCCTAACTTTTACCACTGAAATGAATAACAATGGTCTACTCCCCTTCCTGGATGTGCTGGTTGATTCTACATCTGACAACTTCATTACTAGTGTATATCGAAAACCCACCAACATGGATAAATGCATGAATGGCAAGAGCGAGTGCACTGACAACTACAAGAAAGGTGTCATTAGAGCATATGTAAAAAGAGCCATATCAGTGTGTTCCTCGTGGCAAGCATTACACAGTGAACTTCAACACCTTAGACAAATGCTCACAAACAATGGGTATTCTAACACCGACTTTGATTCTATTACCAACAAGATGCTAGAATCCCATCTCACAATCAAAGAACCACAGAATCATAACTACATCAACATATACTACAGAAACACCTTTACTAGTAATTACAAAAAAGATGAAAAAGTCATTAAGGCTAACATTCATAAGAATTGGCTTCCTACAAATGAGAACAGCAAAATCAGAGTTCTCATTTACTACAAAAATCCCAAAACTTCCTATCTGATCATGACAAACAATTCGTCTAGGTGATCAGACTTCACATCTAGAACTAATATACAGTAGTGTACCAATATTGTTGTTCTACAGGAGATTGTAAGCCTCTCTCTCATATCTACGTTGGTTTTACTAGATGTAAAGTCAGCCGTCGCCTATCTTTACATCTACAAGAGGGAGCAATCAAAGAGCATCATAAGAATTTCCACAACACTGTACTCAGAAGGGATGAATTGATCAATAACACCAAAATTATTGGATCGAGTGATGACCCTAGGAGACTACAATTACTCGAAGCCTTTCACATTAGAGAAAAAGCTGCAGTCACTAACATCCAGAGCAATTTAATCTCTACTATCCCATTATATAGAAACAAAAATCCCCCACTCCCCCCTCCCTCTACCCCCTCTCTCCCTTCACCTCCACCTCCTCTCTCACCTTCGGTGACCACACCCGCCTAACCCTCCCCCCACCCTAACCCCCTTACCCCCTGACCTCTCAGATACCTTTTCTCTGACCTCTTTTGTCTCACCTGATCTTAGGCCTATATATACTGTACATCGGTCAACCCCGAATTGTCACTTTCTTTCTTTCCCTCTTCCCTTTAAATGTAAGTCTTGTTGCCTCCGTATTTATTTGCACACAATTGTCATATTTACTATATTTATGTAATTTTTTCATCATTACTATAACTATGTAATTTTTGTTATTTCAGTTTGCTCTTGAAATGTTTTCTTTAAGACGAAACGTTGAACTCAATTAAGAAAAAATGGAAGAATATAGACTTAATGGCAAATCTCTAATCAGGAAATTCGAGAATACAAGGAAAAAACTGAAAAACTACAACATTGCTGTCGTTTTTAACTCCACGTGTATTACTGAGAGCCTGCTCCCCTCCTTTACTAATACACACATACACACACACACACACACACACACACACACACACACACACACACACACACACACACACACACACACACACACACACACACACACACACACACACACACACACACACGCACGCACATATGTATATATATATATATATATATATATATATATATATATATATATATATATATACATATATATATATATATATATATATATATATGTTGGTACATTGCGACTAGTTGATGAAGCATAGAGCATAGAGCGAAACCGGTCAGGAATAAACTCAAGAACTCGGAACTAGACCCGTGACTTTTTTTTCCACCTTCATCATATATATATATATATATACAGTACATATATATATATACATATATATATATATATATATATATATTTGTGTGTATGTGTGTGTGTGTGTGTGTGTGTGTGTGTGTGTGTGTGTGTGTGTGTGTGTGTGTGTGTGTGTGTGTGTGTGTGTGTGTGTGTGTGTGTGTGTGATTGACTAATAGTCTTGGATCACGTGATGGACTGGTGATCGACGGTTATTACCGTCTCGGAAGAGAGCTCAGAGCTCATATATGACCGAGCTATGATTAATGATGTGATCTTACACGTACACACACACCAAATCCTCGTCCACGAGGGTTGGAGTAACGACTCGCAGTGCAGCGATACTAAAATTATTTCAGACCTGGGCGGAATTGGAACCCACACCACGGTAGTGGCGGCTGTGAACGTTATCACTGCGCCATCGAATGTATTTATTCACCATGGTCTTTGGATCACGTGTTGGACTCGTGATCGACAGCTATTTTCCTCTCGGAAGATAGCTCAGAGCTCGTATGACCGATCTAAGGGTAATGCTGTGCCCCTACACGCACACACACACACACCAAACTCCCCGCCCACGAGAGTTGGAGTAACGACTCGAAGCGCAGTGATTCTAAAATTATTTCAGCCCAGGGCAGGATTCGAACCCGGACCGCCGTAATGACAGTTGGAGACTCTACCAACCGCACTACCTAATCGTGTTGTGTGTATATGTGTGTGTGTGTGTGTGTGTGTGTGTGTGTGTGTGTGTGTGTGTGTGTGTGTGTGTGTGTGTGTGTGTGTGTGTGTGTGTGTGTGTGTGTGTGTGTGTGTGTGTGTGTGTGTGTGTGTGTGTGTGTGTGTGTGTGTGTGTGTGTGTGTGTGTGTGTGTGTGTGTGTGTGTGTGTGTGTGTGTGTGTGTGTGATATATATATATATATGTGTGTGTGTGTGTGTGTGTGTGTGTGTGTGTGTGTGTGTGTGTGTGTGTGTGTGTGTGTGTGTGTGTGTGTGTGTGTGTGTGTGTGTGTGTGTGTGTGTGTGTGTGTGTGTGTGTGTGTGTGTGTGTGTGTGTTTGGAACCTAGGTAGAGAATGGTGATAAACAAAATACGGAAAGATGGTAAAAAACATACACTAAACCCTCTTGAATGCAGAAACTCTTTTCAAGCTTTCGCAGGTGTAGAGGAAGAAGAAACGAAGAAGATGCAAGAGAAGAAGGGTAAAACAGTTCCTAGATCCCTGTCCACCGATAAGAATTCGGTTTTAGGGGATAGCCAGTTGAGGTATTTAAATAGGGCCGTCTACGGCAAAGTTAGGAAGCATAGGGCCTAGGTTTTATTCTCCGGGGGCGAGGATAGGTTTGTTTGAGACAGGGAAGAAGAGTGTATAGTGGGGGTAGGGGTGAAACCCATAGTGTGCTTGAGTGCTGGGGGAATGACAAAGGTAAGTTAGGGAGTGAGGAATTGTTTGCGAGGTTCCGGGATCCCCTAGATAAGATTAGGTATAACTGAGGGGTTCCTGTACATGGAATCCTTCTAAGGCGTAGAGTTGGAGGCATGTGTCATTTCAGAGCTATTGTATTGAATTACAGGCTGGCAAAATATCGTAAGGCTAATGGATGGGCACATGTTTCTTTTACGGTAATGTTACGCCTCCCATTAATGCCCAATCTTAATTGGAGAAACAATTCTACCTCCAATCATCGACGAACCATATTGAGCCTAAATGGCAGGGTAACAATGTACTGCACATCAAATAAATCTGTGCAGTACCTTCAAGCACGTATGTCAATAGGTTTAGGTGACCGGTGGATAACTCAAAGGGGCAAGGTTAAGGCAAAACTATGGTGTTCTAACATAAATTATGTACATTTCACTTAGCACTACACACACACTTATTTTATGCCTACCCGGACCACTTGTTACCACTAGGGTCCACCTAACACACTTAACCTAGAGATTTTATAGAGGAGCGGGAAGTGTCCGCTCTGTACGGGTTCAGAAATTAGAGAGAGAAAGAATACGAATGCGTATTCACTCGTGACTGCGGTCACCATGAGGGGGCCGCAGTTGCTAACTCACAAGCCGTTATTATTTATTTCATTACAGGCAGGGTGAGTAGAATAACAATACACATACAGATATTATCAACATAATAAGGTACAATATACAATATAAACAATATCCTAACTAACTAAAATAAAAGGATAACAAAGGAACAGAGAATATTATATTTCATACGATCGGTAATTCAGAAAGGACGAAAAAATTAGGGCGTGGCTACAACTACCCGAAACAAGTGGTAACATGAAAAGTACATCTATTACAAAGGAACACATACTTGCGATCACGCAACACCCCTCCCCCAAAAGAATACGCTTACAAGGGTTTGTAAGCAAAGAATCACTTTAACCAAGGTCAATCGCACTAACATTTTAAGTTTGCACATGGGTAGTTCGGGATAGGGCATCAGCCAGCACATTATTTTTTCCACTTATGTGCGCGATCTGTAAATTGAATGGCTGTAAGGCCAATGCCCACCGTAGAAGGCGTTGATTAGTGTTTTTCATTCGTTCCACAAATGTCAGGGGATTATGGTCTGTAAACACTTGCACAGGGTGAACTGTGCTTCCTACGTATACTCTAAACGCTTCCAGAGCCATAATCAAAGCTAACGCCTCCTTTTCGATGGTGGCATAGTTCCTCTGCGCCTTTAGGAACTTCTTTGAGAAGTAACACACAGGATGTAACACACGATCCTCCTCACCCTCTTGTAGAAGCACGGCACCGGCACCAACTTAGCTGGCGTCGACGTGGATGGTGAACGGCCTCTGGAGATCAGGGGCACGTAGGACAGGAGCATTTGCCAGCAGAGCCTTCACGCTCTCGAAGGAGTCCTGGCAAGCCTGGGTCCACTTGAAGGAGGTCTTAGTACTCAGGAGGTCGGTGAGAGGAGCCACCACGGAGGAGAAGTTGGGACAGAAGCGACGATAGTAGCCCACCATTCCCAACAGTCTCATCACTCCCTTTTTGTCGCTTGGGGCAGGATACTGCAGAATGGCTGTAATCTTGGCTGCAATCGGTTGGACCTCCCCTTTCCCGACGACATGCCCCAGGAATGTGATGCGGGCATGGCCGAACTCACTCTTGGCGAGGTTCACTGTCAAACTGTGTGCTGCCAGAACAGCAAAGAGGGCTCTTAGGCGGTCCACGTGTTCTCCCCAGGAGTCGCTGAAGACGACGAGGTCATCCAGGTAGCAGCGGACACCCACCAGCCCCGCCGTTACGATGTTTCATAAGGCGTTGGAAGGTTGCAGGTGCATTCCGCAAGCCAAAGGGGAGGACGGTAAACTGATACAGCCCCTCGGGAGTGATGAACGCGGAGATGGCCCTCGACCGCTCTGACAGGCGGACTTGGTAATAGCCCTGTAGTAGGTCCAGTTTCGTCACCCACTGTGCTCGACCAACCTCGTCAATGACGTCATCAATGCGTGGCA
Source organism: Oratosquilla oratoria (assembly GCF_046742065.1). Lineage (NCBI taxonomy): Eukaryota > Metazoa > Arthropoda > Malacostraca > Stomatopoda > Squillidae > Oratosquilla > Oratosquilla oratoria. Next base: position 76,275 of record NW_027467674.1, on the reverse strand, counting down.
AGGGGTAGCTATCCGGCTCAGTGACTGCGTTGAGCTTTCTGTAGTCGATACACAGTCGCATAGAGCCATCGGGCTTCGGCACCAAGACCACGGGAGAGGCCCAAGGACTGCTACTGGGCTCCACGATAACCAACCTCCTGAAGGCGTTGCACCTCCTCACGGACGTACTCCTTCTTGAATGCGTTCAGGCGGTAAGGACGTTGGCGGATGGGCCGAGCTCCGTTGGTTTCGATGTCGTGCTCTACAGCTGAACAGGGGTGAGGATGGTCACTAAATATAACACTATAGTCTGTCAAAAGAGAAGAAATATCACTCGCTTGGTCATTAGAGAGATGGCCTAACTTTGTACTGGGATCATAGAGTATTGTGGAATTGTCCACTTTAGCATACAAGCCACTCTGGAGTTCAGGGAAGTTGTCTTTCTGATCATTATCACATGTAGGCACTACAACACAAGCGGACAAGGAAGGTTCAACATTTTCCTCCCTTTCCTTACTCTTTCTCACTCTGTAGGGTTTCAGTAGATTGACATGCACCAGACGTTTTTTCTTACGCCTGCCTGGCGTATATACAACGTAATTGGCGTCCCCTACCCTGTCTACAATTTGGAAAGGTCCATCATACCTTGCCTGGAATGGGTGTGTCTGCACGGGCAAGAACGCTAACACCTTATCACCTACCCTAAATTCCCTATGCTCTACCTTATGTTTTTTGTCAAATTGTTGCTTCATTTTTCTCTGAGCAGATATTAAATGGGCATTAGCCAGCCTCACAGCAGCTTTTAATTTTTCTCTAAACTCAACTACATATGATACCAAGGGTGTGACACTATTTTCTAGCAGCCAACTTTCTTTGAGGGCTTTGAGAGGTCCTCGCACCTCGTGGCCATAAATTAGCTGAAATGGGGAGAATCCTAAGGATTCTTGAACAGAGTCCCTAACCGTGAATAGGAGAAGATCAACTCCCTCGTCCCGATCCTTCCCAAACTCCAAGCAATAAGTGCGCAACATGCGTTTGAATGTCTGATGGAATCGCTCCACCACCCCCTGGGATTGGGGATGATAGGCTGAAGACCTAGACTGCCGGACACCCAAACTCTGCATTACCTGATTAAACAATCGGGAAGTAAAATTGGATCCTTGGTCCGACTGCACTACTGTGGGAAGGCCTACTTGTGTAAAGAAATGAATAAGGGCTCTCACCACATTCTTGGCTGTGATGCGGCGCAAGGGAATGGCTTCTGGATAACGGGTGGCACAGTCTATCATAGTAAAGAGAAACTGATTACCTCGGGGAGTCTTTGGCAGAGGACCAACGCAATCTATGACAATTCTGCCAAAGGGTTCCTCAATGACAGGGATAGGTTGTAGAGGGAACGGTTTAACGCTGGGGTGCGGTTTCCCTGCTACCTGACAACGGTGACATGTACTAATGTAGGAACTAATATCTCTCTTCATTTTAGGCCAATAGAAATGAGTTAGAATTTTTGCACTAGTCTTCCTAACTCCCAAATGTCCTCCTACCCCATCATGAGCAATACCCAGGATCTCCTTCCGTAATGGGCTTGGGACCATTATTTGGTGACGGACAGACCAAGGGTAATTTGCAGGGGAATCAGTAGGACGGAACTTTTGCATCAATATGTCTGAGCTAAGGTAATAGCAGTTAGATTCAGACTTGGCTTCCTCTTCACTAATAGCTCTACGGAAACAACTGGCTAGTTCAGGGTCCTCTTTTTGGAAACAAATGAGCCTACTCCTAGTGACTGGGGAGGAACCGAAACTATCCAGGGTGGTAACATTGTCTCCCTCAGTGTCGTTTTCGCTATCAAACCTATTATGAAGGTCACCGGGTGGAGGAGAAGTTTCAAAAAATTCACCTAGATTTAAATCAGCAAGGTCAGGCTGAGTAGGAACATCCTCGGTGTTCTCACTAGGTTGGGGGGTAATTACACCAACATGAGCATCCTCATTATGCTCGCTAATCTCTGCCTCCACCCTGCGGCTCATGCTACGAGTAACAGCACATGCAGGGAATATGCCCGGAATGTCTGCCTCTAATTGGGAAGTTATTATTCTCGGCAGAGGGACACGAGGAGGACTATGACATTAGGTAACATCGTTGCCCCCGGCGAGGGTCATTTCCTATCAGAAGTGAAACTCCTTCTACAGGTAAACTTGTCGACTACTCCTACCTGGGCATAACCTGTCCTAATATCTGACCGCAAGTATACTTGGCATATAGGGATACGTGACCCGCCTGTTAAACCGTTCACAAGGACCCAATTCCCAGTATAACATACATTTATCAAAGCAGCCACATCTTTTGTAATTAATGATAGGGCTGAGCCTGTGTCTCTCAGAAGCTTGATAGATGTAGGTGGGCTATCTTGATTAAGGGCCACTGAACCAGAAGAACAGAATGGTTCAAATGTTGATAACATAGGTGAGGAAGGATTATCTGGGACAACTGATGGGCTAACAGCAGTGAGACAGGGCTCCAAAAAAACTTTCCGATTGCTTGGCCACATTGATCGAGAGAGAGGGGGACCCTTGGAGAGGAACCTTTCTTTGTTGTAGTTTGAAACATTCATCAACATGATGTCCTGGTCTTTTGCAATACTTGCAATAGCTCCTGCCTCCAGTGAGGGTAGATTCCCTGGTCTCACTCTCAATGGGCTTACCCGAGGTAGATGAAGGAGATGATGAGTGGGCTGGCGGTCGAGGAGGCTGTGGAGGTCTGATTGGCTTGGAGTCCCTAGTGGGGGGGGGAAGCTTTGGGGCAAGGTAGGGTGAGACCTGGAATGCATTCTAGGATTAGTTAAATGGTAATAGTCGGCCGCTGGGCCAGCCTCTGCCAAGGTACGAATACCTCGCTGATCCAAGTTGGCTCGCACATCTGGAGGGATATTATTTCTAATATCCTCCATCAATATTAACCCTTTGAGTTTCTCCAGGTCTACGTGAGCCTCCTCGCTCTCCACCCACCAGGTGAACAAGCGGAGCTTTCGTTGGAAGTACTCCACGTAGGTCTCCTGGTTGGATTTCCTACATTTCCTGAATTGTTGCCGGTAGGCTTCAGGAACAAGCTGGTATGCTTGTAGAATATTATATTTAAGTACATAATAATCACTACTCTGACTCTCGGAAAGTGCAATAAATGTTGTCGAGAGGCTTTTTCCCGAGAGGGCACCATACACCATCTGCGTCCACTGGCTGAATGGCCATTGGTACATACGTTCTAACTTCTCGAAAATAGAAAAGAACTTGTCTGGTTCATCCTCGTTAAATTTCGGAATATTAGGTGTTTTTTCTATACCATGACTTTGGAGACTTGAGTCTCTCTATTTCTAGTTCCAACTTCTTAAGTTCAACCTGTAAAGCTAAATCATTTACGGGGCTAGCACCCCCAACATCTTCCCGTGAGGCGAGGATGAGTTTATTTTCCTCTAAGTACTCAACAATTTTGTTTTTCAAGGGGTTCTTATTTAAACTGGAGCACTCGCTTATTTGATAATGATGTGCTATCATCTCTAACTCTGGTTTGTTAAGCTTCCTTACCTCTTCGGCTGAAGGCGCCTTTACGAAGTTCTCCAAGTTGAACATGTTGAACTAAGATGTTGGAAGACAAGGAATAACAAAATGTTGCTTATTAGCTAGTTGGCAACCTATTGAATTAATGAAATACGTATAATAGGGATTAGCCACACGTATGGTAATGCAACTGTTAGCTGGTATCGCAAGAGCATGAAATAATGGTAACAATTCAATAGCTT
>NW_027467674.1:65000-67500 GCF_046742065.1 Oratosquilla oratoria | reverse complement strand
GCGTATGAAAAGGGAGATATGCACACAATATAAGTAAAATTATTTACCTGGGTCATAAATTTCTTCTTCTGTATGCTGTTGCTGACCTTGGTATTTATCTCTGTGAGATTTCAATCTTGACGCAATGCTCTGTAGTTCCTGGCTGCAGTCGTTGCATTTAACTCGGTACATTTTGCCAGAAGTTGTTGGTACATTTTCATAATAATTCCAGACAGGATAATTTTTTCTGCCTGAAGGAACCACTCTGCCAGGTCCAGAATACATCATTCCTGATTGATTCCAACACAGCAACTGACTCAGTGAGAAGCTGCTTACCTAAAACAAGTTTCAACATGCACAGTGATATATACTACATGTAGGCTTATACCGTTCCTTGTATACTTGGGGCAAGTCTATATAACACTGCTACTTATATTGATATGCTAAAAATGTCCTTTAGCAATCAGATACCAGGTAGCAATCCCACAATATTTAAAATCTAAAAATAAAAACTATTTTGTTCAAATAAATCTGATTTAAATGAAAAAATATAGTTTTATATTTTTTTAAAATATGAAAAAAAATCTCCAACCCTGGTGTCCATTAACCTCATTCAATAATACCTGTTAAGTCCGGCTAAAATTGGCATTTCAAAGCATAACAGTTCCTTAAATGTAGTTTCTTATTTCACTGTAAAAGTTTATAATAACTTATACTGCATTGAATAAGTCAGTAGTTGATATATTTGTCCTATATACAATGTTAGGTGTCTAGTTTTGAAATATTTGTCCAATATGAAATGTTATGTTACAAAGAAAGCAATGGCCTCCGCTAGCAGACCCAGGGATCTGGGTGCACACGTCCTGTGTAATAGTAGTCCTTGATATATATACATATATATATATATATATATATACAAACACCGTATATATATATATATATATATATATATATACATAGATATATATATATATGATTATATATACATATAGATATACATATATATATATATATATATATATATATATACATATTTTGCAGAAAAAACACTGGTAGATAAGAAGCGTAGCACTACGTTTCTTATTTACCAGTGGTTCTTTATGCAAATTATATTCACGTGTCATTTGTAAATTACTGCAATATATTTATATATATATATATATATATATATATACATATATATATATATATATATATATATATATATATATATATATATATATATTTATACAAGACTGAAGGTGGAGTAAGCAGACGCGGAGTAATGGGAAAATTTTTATGCTCTAACGTTTCGACCCGCAGGTTCTTGATCACAAATCTAACAACTCAAACATAACTTGGGATTTTATACATAGACATGGGACGCTTCAGAGAGCCTGTTATTTTAGTTGCGTATTCTTTTATTGTTATTAATGAGCTCGTGGCTTTTGCTAGACATATAAACACTTCTCTATGGTTAATGTTGTTATTAGTGTTAATGTATGCTGCCTCAATTGTCTTCCTTAGTTTTTTGGATGATCCTTTATATAATATGGTTGTGTTGTTCCAGCCTGGAAGATGGCCATGCTTATCTACATGCATTACTATGGAGTCAGATGATCTGTGGGTTTTTACGGAATTTTTATGTTCATTCATTCCTTTATTAAGCCCGCGACCAGATTCACCAAAATATAAAGAGGGACAGCTTTTACACGAGATTTTTTATAAACAATGCTGTTTTTGTTAGTGGAATTATTGTATCTACATGTGACCAAATATCCTACTTTGTTACCTGATGTCCTGGCTATTGTAATACCCGGTTTTAGGAGAAAAGTGTCTAGGTGTGAACTGATATTAGAGTTTGGTGCTGTAATGTATCGGCTTATATCATTACATTTACTAACTTTTTATTTTTATTTTTACTTTAGTTAATTATTTCTTTAACTTTGACTTCAATCTACATAAGAGACCTTTTGGATATATGAGTTTGATGAAAGTCTCAGAGATATGTTGTAATTCAAGATTTAGAAATTCTTTACTTCATATACGAAATGCTCCGAGGAAGAAACCTGATGGTCGGAAACGTTAAAGCATAAGATTCTCCCATTACTCCTCGTTTGCTTCCTCCACCTTAAGTCTTATTTGTCATAATATAGTCAATATATATATATATATATATATATATATATATATACATATATAAATATATATACATATAATATATACATATATATATATATATATATATATATATATATATATATATTGCAGAAAAAAAAAACACTGGGAAAAAAGAAGCTTAGTCCGAACGTTTTCGTCTACTTAAGACATCAAAGAATAATCTTTGATAATGTCTTAAATAGACGAAAACGTTCTGACTAAGCTTCTTATTTCCCAGTGTTTTTTCTGCATATTATTTTCACGTGTGCCTTGTGAATTACTGCAATATATATATTATATATATATATAATATACATATATATATATTATATAATCTTATATATATATGTGTGTGTGTGTGTGTGTGTGTGTGTGTGTGTGT